>NW_024070206.1:4500428-4583860 GCF_014754425.2 Oryx dammah | reverse complement strand
TGGGAAATAGATGGGGAAACAGTGGAAACAGTGGCTGACTTTATTTTGGGGGGCTCCAAAGTCACTGCAGATGGTGACTGCAGCCATGAAATTAAAAGATGCTTACTCCTTGGAAGGAAAGTTATGATCAACCTAGATAGCATATTCAAAAGCAGAGACATTACTTTGCCAACAAAGGTCTGAATAGTCAAGGCTGTGGTTTTTCCATTAGTCATGTATGGATGTGAGAGTTGGACTATAAAGAAAGCTGAGCACCAAAGAATTGATGCTTCTAAACTGTGGTGCTGGAGAAGACTCTTGATAGTCCCTGGGACTGCAAGGAGATCCAACCAGTCCATCGTAAAGGAGATGAGTCCTGGGTGTTCATTGGAAGGACTGATGTTGAAGCTGAAACTCCAATACTTTGGCCACCTGATGTGAAGAGCTAACTCATTGGAAAAGACCCTGATGCTGGGAAAGATTGAAGGTGGGAGGAGAAGGAGACGACAGAGGATGGGATGGTTGGATGGCATCACCGACTCAGTAGTCATGGGTTATGGTGGTCTGCAGGAGTTGGTGATGGACAGGGAGGCGTGGCGTGCTGCGATTCTTGGGGTCGCAAAGAGTCGGACACGACTGAGCAACTGAACTGAAATGAGATAATACATATAAAGTGCTTAGAACATGGCCTTAAAATTTGTCTTTTCCTTCTCTCTCCTCTTTTTTCCTTTCAAAAAAAACCAAACCTCTGTGGGCTGGGTGGGTTTATTGGCCCTGATTAGCAGCCACCCTAAGTAATCAAATACTGTCCTGCCTGGTCCCTTCCGACAAGCGCATGATGACAAATGCGACCTTTCTTGGGATACTGTTTCACCTTGGACATCAACCAAGCTTCTGAATTTCATTTTATATGACAACATCTCGTTCTTTTGTTCCCTGGGCTTCTTAAATTACAGCGTAGTGTGTTTTTTCCAGTAAACATCAAAATTAAATAAACAAATAGCTCCTTTGCAGCCTGTGTCTGGGAGTGACTTTTACCTCGACTGGGGATTGAGTAGCCATCACAGTTAACGATGACAGTGGAATACAGTCGTAACCGTTACCTTTAATCACGTCTCCAAAGGTGTGCGTATACTATTGCTGCTAGACCGTAATGTACATGCACGCGCACCCCCTCTGTGCACGATCAGGTTGACGAAGGCACGTGGCGGGGCCCATCTTGGTTTGAACAATGGTCATCCTGGAGTTGATGATTCTATTAAAGTTCTTACCTGAATTTTAAGAACAAAAAGATTCCTCCCACGCAGAGGCACTAACTGCTCACACAGTGTGTGCACCCAGCATAGTAAACGACTGGGGAAGGCGCCACATCCGAGCTTTTGTCCACGAGCCGTCTTATGTCCCCTTCACAGGGAGAGAGCTGTGGACTGATACGAAAAGCTGTTAGATTCCTTGACTGGAAGATACCAAGGTGGTTTTGTTTTTGTTTTGGCACATTGATGCCTAAAAGGAGAAATGGAATAGTGTGTACCAATGAATCAAAAACATTTTTCAGTGCCTTTATATAAATGGGATATATTTTGGTTTCTTTTTTAAAATTTCACTTTGCAGCTAATCTCCATTACTGTGACTTTGAAATGCCCCCCGATTGTTTTCTCTGGATAGGTAGGGAAAAACATGGACAGCTTTTACAGATAAGGCCTGAGACAGATATCATCAGGTTATACATAGGTCATAAATGCATTGCTTAGAAAAGCCATCTCCTCCCCTGTGCTGCTGGCCTGTCTTAGAGATGGATTGGGATGAGGGTGGTGGAGAGTTTAACAGAGACGTCTGGCCTTCAGAGTTTGAAGAGTCGTGGGCAACTCTTCTCAGTTTTTCTCAGAATGGCTTCCAAAGCAAGGCTCAGCTTTGTAGTTTATTCTCAGCATGTAATTGTGGTCCCCTTATGCTCTGACACATAATCCAGACTGGCTCCTGAAGGATGGGTGAGGGTGGGCTAGCACCGGGCTAAGAAGACTTTTTATCCAGCAAAAAGCAAAAGGACACAAGACTTGGGGGTTATATCGTGACTCTTCAGAGAGCGTCCATGCTGGGGGAGAGCTCACACCTGGGCTGTGCTCCGTGCCAGCCCTCTGACCTTGCACAGACTGCTTAGCCTTTCCTGGGCTTCGGTCTGCAGGCCCATAGCGTGCTTGTCAGGAGGAGTGAGGGAGATAAGTCACGTGAAGCACTTAGAATGTGCTGGGCCCACGGTGAGGGTCCCGTACATACTAATTGTAATTGTCGGTTTGTCACTCCTTCAGATGAACTGTGTCATGCAGACCTCGGGGGGGGTTACTACCCTCAGCTTCAGTACAAGTGTTTGCTGTACTTTGTACCTGAGAAATACATTCGGTTTAATACTCCCTCCCATCTGATGGCCCTGGCACATCTAACGCTGTCCTGGTTCTTTCAGTATGAAGGTTACTGTTCTCACACCACCTCTCAGCGTTGCTGTTGTCATCTTCCGCTTTGCTGATGAGGAAACTTAAACTTAGACTAAGTAACTCCATCAAGTCACCATCAAAATACGGTGCAGGGCTGGGAGCAGAATGAAAGTCAGACAGAGCCACCACCCCCCCTCTCAGTACTGCTGTGCACAGGGTCTGATCCTCAGCGGCTTCCCAGAAGGAGGAGAAAGCAATGCGGTCTGTGGAAGTCATGCTTGTAGCTGCTTTGGACATGGTGGTCAAAACAGCCCCTGCTCCACGATTGGATTCCAGTGTATTCTGGACTCTGCTGTGTGTGAGGGGCTCCACTGTGATTAAGTGTGAGATCCAGGGGGCAAAGTTGGGCAGTATACCACCCTGTCTCCTGTTATAGGTTTTTCTTTCAGTTTCAGATTTAAAAAGTGGTGCATACTGCTTGATTTACAGACTGCTGTTGAAATTTCTGAGTTAATATTTTTGTCCAAAATTGACACGAGGGCAAGAGAAACTGGTACAGTTAGTTTATCTCTTAAGTTCTGGGAACTGTACACATTTAAGAACCTTAGAATTACTGTATTTTATAATGGAGGTGATAAGACACAGAAATCTAAGAATTCTCCATGGAATCTAAGATTCCATGGTAAGTTAGGGCCCCAGGTAACTCCTTTAGTACTTCTTCCTTTCAGCTATGTGGGAAAACTCAATGAGAGAACAGATAAAAGAATGACAGTTTAAAGCTCATTTAAGTATTTACTTCATATCTGGTTACCTGAGAGTATTCAGTTCCCCGGGCCATTCCTGTAGATTGATACCCACTTCCATGTTCCAGTAATTAATGTTTAGCCCAGGAATGCAGTCAGTGGATGTTTAATCTTGATGAAATCCGAAGCTTTGACCCATGAGAAGGTTAGGAATTACATGGGAATTTAGCTATATTTTTATGTGCCTTTTTTTTTTTTATAGACCTCTGTACAGTTTATGGCTGTGAACACATAGACAAGCTCGTAAAGACAGTCTCCAATCCGTGCCTCTTTCTGGGGAGGGAGGTACACTGTAGAATAACAGTGATTTAATATACTTGTCAGGCATCTCGTTTATTCAGTGTGGTGCTGGTTTTGCACAGTGTTTCACTCTGATAGTTAAGGAGCTCACTCAAGGTCAGAGGGAGAGCGCCGCTCAACAGTTTTGCCAGGGTCCCTGCAACTGCTGATGGGATGCCTGTGCTTTCCAAGCTGGTATCTGCAGATCCCAAGCAGAAAGCAGGAGCATTCCTTCACTCTCAGTTTCACTGAAAGATCTTTGTGGGAAAATCGTAACTCCTATTAAAATTAGCCGTGGAACTACCGTGGTGGGTAATATGCAGAATTCTCATTAACATTTAGGATGACCACCTCTTCCTGGAGAGTCATTAACCCTTGCCCCGCCAGTCCCTGCAGGAGACTTAGGGGAAGTGCCCAGCGGTGTGCATTTGGAAAGGTGGCAGTGTGGTGACGTTGGTAGGGGCTCATCCTGGCCCCTCGTGGCCCCAGCTATTGGGAGGTGTTAGCTGAGAATCTGGGGGTGGCGTCAGAGGATAACGGAAGGGGGGGTTAGTGTTGCTTCTTGCTGCAGTTATTTCATAGATGTTCTGAGCCTTCGTTGTGTAGTATAGGGATTACCGTTGATGATACAGTTTTCTTTAGGATTATGGGTTTAATGTTCTGAACAACCAACACACATAAACAGACCCTTCTCTATGGCTTCTTTATAAGGTGATGAATAGCCTCACTGCAGATCATCTTTATATTTAAAAAAATAATAATTTCTAAGCTTAGACTAAGCTTTTTAATTCTTATTTAGCTTTCCTTCAGTCCTTGACATTACATTTCTTTTTCATGTATTTTTTTTTTTAAGGGATAATTAGCTTTACCACAGTCCACTGCGTTTTTAAAGCTCTTTCCTCTGTTCTCACCTTCGGATGGAATGGGGTTTCTCAAACTGTCTGTGCTGAGGTCTTTGCAATGCAAGTTTTTTGATTGGAGACCAGACCCGAGTTTCTAAAAATAGCCATTTGTTTATCATTGGCTGGTTATTGGCAGGGAAACCCACCCCACAACTCCTCCCATTTCTCAACTTTAAAAATATAAGGCAGTTTAAGCCCATTCCTTAGTAACCTGCAAAGGCCTTCCACGCACACTGACATCGGAAGTGTGTGGTGGTTTATGAAGCAGGAAGTAACAAGTGGTCATCACCCATTGTCCAGATGAGGAAACTGGTCCAGGGAAAGCTTAGCGCCTGAGGTTGCACTAGTTCCTGAGAAGCCAGCCTCTGGGCCTCTGAGGGTTCTTTTCCCTGGTGCACCACGCCTGTAATTTAAAACCTGTGCATCGAGGCTGTGTGCTTCTCAAAGATAGTACCTCCCTGGGCTTCCCAGGTGGTGCTTGTGGTAAAGAACCCACCTGCCAATGCAGGAGACACAAGAGACTCGAGTCGATCTCTTTTTCAGGAAGATCCCCAGAAGGAGGGCATGGCAATTCACTTCAGTATCTTTGCCTGGAGAGCCCCATGGACAGAGCCTCGCGGACTACCACCCACAGCATCACAAAGAGTCTGACACGACTGGGCAACTTAGCTTGCATGCCCGCACACTGCCTTTGAGCCGTCGGTGCAGGGCGCACAGTGCAACAAAGGTGGGTTTCAGGGCCAGGAGTGAGGTGGAGCAGGAGAGGCATCCAGGGTTTAGAATTCATTACTTTTAGAATATTTATTTATTTATTTGGCTGTGCCAGGTCTTAGTTGCGGCACTCAGGATCTTTGATCTTCGTTGGCATGCAGGATCTATTCCCCCAACCAGGGATCAGACCCAGGTCCTCTGTGTTGGGAGCACGGAGTCTCAGCCACTGGACCACCAGGGAAGTCCTGTAGAGGGCAGATTTTAAGTGAGCACTTAAATCAGCATGAGCAGCCTCGCTGCTCTCTTCCTGGCTCCAGGCCTAGTGGGTTTTACAAATGACGTGGGTGTGCGTCCACTTTGGGCACGGCGTGGCGAGCCCTTGAGTGTTCATCCCCCGTGATTCTTAGGGAAAGTCACAGCCTTCCTCCAGGTTTCTCTTGTGTTGTGAGGCATCAGTAGGGTGAAGGTCTGGCGCCCAGAGTGCTGCTTCTGCCTTCCGTGGTCTGAGGGATCCAGACTTTTGATGTGGCATCGAAGGGCATGTTGAGGGCATTTTTCTCCCCTGTGGTTTTTAACCTAAGGTGCACACACTCTCTCCCCCGTGTTTCTGGGCCTTCCTGGCTTGGATGCCAGCCCCACTGTGTGCTCTGAGTTTGGGCTCTTTACAACATGCTTCCTTGTCTGGAAACATTTCTGGCCCACCTTCCTCTTAGCTGTGTAGCTTCTGCTGTTGATCTTAAGCACAGCTCACTCAGGCAAGGAGCTCAGCCTTCAATCTCCACTTCCTGGGGATTTTCCTGGCAGCCACACAGTGACCTCTGTTCCCCTCTCTGTTTTACCCATTAATTAGGAAATAGTCTGGTGCATGAAGCTTTGCTAGCAGATCTGTCATTTGAAATTCCTTGGGTTGGGGGAGGGAGGAGAGGAAAATCAGCTACAACTGATGAGGATGGAGCTTTTCCTCAAGTAAACGATGAAGCCATCTCATTCCCATGTTCACAGTTAGCTGGCTCCTAAGAAGTTTCATGTCGAAACAAAGGAAAGTACTGAAGTCAGAGAAAACTTGTGTTCAGATCTCAGCTTTGCCACTTTCTTGGCATAGAAAGTTAAACTTCTTTCTTCCCTGTTGCTTCAAGGGGGAGGGAGTTGAAAAATGAACACCAGATCATAAGAACCTTCCTACAGAATTACCCAAAAGATACTGTGAGTGCCTACGGAAGGAGTACAGGGGAGGGAAGTGGACTTGCACACGGTTCTCACCTGGGGGCACTTTCACTACCCACCCCCCCACCCAAGACAGGACCGTTTGTGGAGTCATTTTTGATGGTCATGACTCGGGGGCTAGGGTTGCTTTTGCGTGTTGTGGATGTTGTGGGTAAAAGCCAGGTGTTTCTGAAACCCTGTAATGCATAGAAAAGAGACGCTCCCCTCCCCAACAAAGTATTATGTAGCCCCAAATGCCAGTGATGCTGAGGGTGAAAAGTCCTCGGTTATTGAATGTGATTGTCCCATCTAATACCCAGTGACTATGCAAAATACAGTCATTACTATCCATGTTTTACAGAAGATCGACCTTTGGTGTTAAGAAACTTGCCTTTGGCTATTTAGCAGTTTCTAGATAGACATGGGACATTAGGTATATATGGGTCCAAAGTCTTCAGCCAACCCAGTAGGTAGTGAGCTTCTAATCCCTGATGATGTTCAAAACCAGGCAGGGTGAGCAGTCACTTGAGGGATCGACAGAGAGGTGAGTCTCAGATACTTTTCAGTAAATGACTTTTGAGGTCCCTCCCTAGGATCACGTTCTCTGATTGTTTTGAAATGGGACTTGTCTTTTTAGCTCCAGCATCAGAATGCCGAGCAGATAGCCCTTGGCCCTGACCAGCGAGACCTCTGTGCTTTGTCCGAGCACCCGTGGGTCTTGCTCCTGTTACTATCCCAGCCCTATCAGCAGAGGCTTCCATCCAGGGGCAGCCAGAAACCCACCCCACCCCCATCTCATGTACATTTCGGCCCAGGCATGTGTAAATCAATCCAGCCGGTTCTCATCTGGGAGCACAGCAGAAGCACAAAGGAAGGGAGACTGCCATTTATTATCCGTTTGCTAATCAGTGTAATTCTTCCAGTGTCACAGGGAATCACAGTTGCTCTTCTGAGAAGGAGAACCAAGAGACTTACTCACTGGTTGTCAACCCAGGCCTCAAATAAGCATGAGCTGAGAGCTTTTAAAACTCACCTGGGTTGGGGCCTCTCTGCTCGAAATGCAGTTGTCTCAGGTGAGGCCTGGGGAGCAGGGATTCAAGAGCCTCCCAGGAGATGGTAACGTCCAACCGGGCTAGGAGCCCCTGGTCAACTCCACTCCTTCTGCTCAGGGGGGCTTCACTCAGGTACTTGTGGCGGGTACTCTGTCCTGAAGAGATGACCAGGAGGAGGAGGTGGCGTTAGGCCTTGCTTTCCAGGATGTCCTTCCAGGTTATAGCAAGGAGAAGAGGACCCCCCTCTCTGGTCTTAAATTCACACCTACTGGGATCTTAAATGGACATTTCTCCTCATCCTTCCAATTCCTTATTTTAAATGGTATAATGTAAAGGTACAAGTTAACATTTGCTTTATTTTTTCACAAAGCTTTGAAGGTTTCCTCTCCAGGCTATTGTTCTCAACAGTGTAGTGTGCAAAGGAGCAGCTTTTTCATTTGTATGGCTGCATTCCTGTGCCCTGGAAGAGAAAGCTTTAGATACTTAATGAGTTTTGAGGGAAACTTTTTAAATAACCACCTAGTTAATGGCCTGACTTTATAATCAACTGTATGCTTTAAACTCTAGTCTCCAAACATGTTTTTGCTCAGTAAACCTTAATAAACAAATAATTTTGAAGCACTGTTTCTCACACATGTTTTAAGATGACATCTATTATTATCAGTAACTCAATATTAGTCAAGTAGTTGCAAAAGATGTAATTTTTAGTGTATGAAGTATTGTGTGTGAAATTTAAATATATTTCATAACATATCCAGTATTTTGGTTTTCTCATCTTGTAATCACAGACCGAGCTCTTTTTATGGAAAATAGCTGCCATAAAATTGAATTAACCAAATCAGAACTTATCGCTAAACCTGAGCCAGCCATATCAGGCTTATTTCCTGTCACTTAAACATCTGATTTCATCTCTTACATCAAACAAGAGAATTATCGGATAGATGGTAAACGTGCAAGACATTGTCATTCTGTGAGTCCCTCTTCCAGGGAAGGTAGGAATCTCTCTCCTGTGTCCTCAGCTTGGGAGCTGTGCCTTTTCAATCTGTCCTTCATTTTGGTTTCAGAGGTTTTTATACCCAGCAAACTGCACCATGGTGAGATTAGGAAGGGTGAGAAGCAAACCTCTCTTTGGAAAGCAGGAGAAAGGAGTTGAGATTTAGGAAGGGCAAGGCAGCAGGAGGCAGAGGCTGTTTTCAGGCAGATTGAGTGTAGGGAAAAGGCCATTTGGAGGGGTTGAGAAAACGATTTCTCTAAAACTGTCCCCGCCCGGATCCCCCAGAAAGTCTTTGTTTATCTTCAGGAGTCTGCCTCCTGCTGCAGTCTGAAGAGATCAGCTCTGGGGCAGAGGGAAGGGATTAGTAAAAGAATGAGGAGTAGTCAGCTCCTTGCCATTTCTCTTCCAAAAGTATAGTTTACTCATTTCACTTTCATTTTAAAATACAGGTAGAGAGAGAAGAATGCGTATAAGAATATGAAATGACAGTGTTCTAGAGTATATTCCTTGGGAGTTTACAGATTGCAGGGACTGCATCTGGCAAATGTAAGCTGAGAGGATTTGGAGTTGGGGTCTGCAACACATCAAACTAAGGTCTTCTGGGGGTGGGGAAGCCTGCGTGGAGTGTGAGGTTAACCCTGTGCTGCTGGTGACAGCACAGACCCCAGAGCCAGCCTGCCTGGGTTCACATTCTGGCTGCTACTTTACCTGTGGCCTTGCACAGGTTTCTCAACCTGCCAGGAACAGCTTCTGACACATGATTGATGAGCTGCATGTAAGCTTATTATTCTTTGCAGTCTTGAAGTTCTTACCAGAGTATGGCTGGAACTCTCCCCAGGGCAGTCTTTGATGGAGTCCATTGGCCAGAGATGGGATTTCAGCCAAGATACAGCCAATGCAGAAAGAGACTTATCAGGACTATCTGGGATGCCAAAGCTCCAGGGAAGCCAGTCATTGTCCTTGTGTAAACCTATTTATCTCTAGTTCAGAGTCATCAGTCATTAAAATTCCAAGAAAGATACCACACAGCACTTACGTTCCATGTGACCTGTTTTTGCTTGAGGACAATATTCCACAGGCCAAACTACTGTCCCGCCAAGCAAGGAGATGGACTGCTGGTTCCAAATGCCTCGCAGTATGAGGAAGACCTTTGACCAGTAAAGCTGTTAATGAAATCAAACTACAGAAATGGCATTGAGCCCATGGTGTCCCTAGGTGCACTTTCTTCCATCACTTGACCATTCTTTTACCCTGAATCTTGGTTACTGAAGGCACCTGTGAATCAGATAATTAAATCAGTTTATTGGTAGCTAAGTTCAGAGATAAAGTACAGAATCCAGAATTATCTTTACTTGTTCTTTATTCATTTAATCTGTCATTAAAATTGCTTGCAGAAAAAACTGATTTTTAAACTTCTCCAGAGAAGGAATGAGACCCTTACCCTGCAAAGAATCACTATATCCTGAAATCTTGAGAAATGAAAACAGCTTTGCATGATCTGATCAGATCAGAAGCGCAAAGTGAAATAGTATCGTGTCATTAAATTGTCACGCGAGTGTATGTTCCTCGGTTCTTTGTCTCATCACAACAAAGATTTGGAGTGATGGACATTAAAGTCCTCGGCGCATCACAGCTCTCGGGTCTTGGACAAATCGTGTTATAGCTCTTAGGCAAATCAGTGTTACAGCTCTATTTTATTTAGAAGATACCAGGAGAATCCATCCTCGAAGTGTGAGGGCATGCCAACCCAAAGATTTGAAGGGAAGAGAGTGGAGGAGCACATGGGAGAGGGAGAGGGAAAGAGAGAAAGAGCGAACGCGTGCAGGAGAGGAAGAGAGAGCGATTTGGCTCCTGAGAGAAAAAGAGAGAGAGGGAGAGAGAGAGAAAGAGCGCACGCACGCGGGAGGGAAAGACAGCACGCTTTGGCTCCCCCTTTATATGTTTTTGCCTCCACCTCGCCTGCCTTATGCAAATTGGTCTTAGCCAGGAGTGTTGTTTGTTCTACCTGAAGTCTTCACTCTGGTCCTCGGACCTTCTTTTGTTCTATTTTCGCAGGCTTTTCCCTTCCTTGTCTTTTAGCCACCGCCAGTTTGGACTCCTTTCCCCTATTCTACCTAACAAAATGAACCCAGGGCACATCTTCCTTGTAATGTTGAAGTTTAATGCCAGGTCAGTTTGCTCTGTAACAAGTAGAATATATGTGAATGTTTATCTTATCCCAGCAGGTCGTAGTCATTAAAATTTGATACTTTATTCAGCAAATTTACCATTCCTTTCACAAGGAATGACAGTGATGCCCAAGGTTTTCTCCAGGGGCATTTATGACAGAGGTCAGTTAGCCTTAGAGGAACCGGTCAGGGCCGCTGGCGGGGAGCAGTTGCGCGGCTGGGCAGCTCTGAGGCAGATGTGAGAGGGCCCCAGGCCAGGCCCCAGGCCGTGGAGGGGTGACTGGCCGTAGCCACCTCCCCTCTCTGAAATGACACACAACTGTAGACCACAGCCTGTGTTACCAAGCACGTCTGGGCTGGAGGGGAAGCTTGCTTACAGATGAAATAAAGAGATGAATCTTGGGGTGGCCCTGTGGGGCTAATGTCCCCACAGCCCATAGGCAGCCCCTCTGCCCTGGGTGGGAGGCACCCCCAAGCCCAGCCATGCCTCTCCCCGTCCCTGGCCTTTGCCTTCCAGGATTGCTTTTTGTCATGTCCCAGCCGTTGCTCTCCCTGTGGCCGTGTACTGACCGTGACAGTGGCTTCCCCGGGCACAGCAGTCAGGACCTCGCCCGGGTCGCGGTACTCGCTCTCTGGTCCCACGGTGAACAGCCTCCAAGCTGTCCAGGAGGGTCTAGAAGCGAGATGCTGTGAGCCAGCAACCCCACCCTCGGACCCCTGCGTGGTCCAGCCCCTCGCGTGGCCTCATCTGAACAACTCAGCGCTCTTCCTAAACACCTCCCTCAGAGTCCTCTCCTCCAGTCAGTTCGCCCTCCCGCTGTTCAGGGACCTTTCTAACGCAGTCCTCGCCAGTTTTTCCCTCCCTCACGTCCCCATGTATCCTCTCGCCCCAGGATGCCATGCTCCCCCATCACCGTGTTGGGCCGGCCGCATCACCTCCTCTCCGCCCCCAGGCCCCCCTTCCCCTGGTCTTCTCTTCAGGCCCCCGAGCCTCTCCCCGGATCCAGCTTCACAGCATCCTCTTTCCACCCCGATCTGTCCCCCCTGGCAGCCTCCTGCTTCTGACCCCACGTGAAGATGTCCTTCTTCGTGAGGTCACGCCTGCCCTTGACCCCGGATAGAATCGGTCACTTCCGGCCCCCTGCCCCGCCCCCATCCCTGCGGCCGTCCGTCCGTATCTCTGAGGTGTGGACCGCCATGGCCGCCCTACGCGGCTACAGAGCACTTGAAACGCGGAGGGTCCAGAGCGAGGTGTGCTGGAGGCGAGAAGCCTATGCCAGATTTCAAAGGCTTTGTTAATGGTCTTTATGATGATTATGTGTTGAGATGATCATATTTTTAATATGTTGGATCAACTAAAAATATATCCTTAGAATTAATTCCGCCTGTTTATTTTTCTCAAACAGGACTTACAAGTTTTGATGTTCTAGGTGGTGCTCCTGTTACATTTCTCAAGGGCAGGGCCGATTAGCTTCCATCACTAGGTGGTGAGGGCACCAAGTCTGTGCCTTTTAGGCTGAGCACAGTGGAGTGCAGTCTGCCTGTGGGTGACCCCCTGCTTGAAGTGACCTCAGCAGAGCTGCTCACATTTCACGCGTCTGGTTCCCAAGTCTCTTCCCCAGTGTTTGTACTCCCAGAGTTTATTGGATCGTAAGTTCAGAGTATCAGGTTTGGCAGAAGGCTATCATTCCTATGGCCCTCAGCTGACCCCTGGCCTGGAAGATGCTCACCCTTGGAGAGGGAAGAGGACTGGCCTGTGCCCTTGAGCCTCCTCCATCATCACCACCCCTCCCCCAGAGGGAGGGGAGACGTCAAGCCCATCTCACTCCTCGTGTGGAAGCAGGACAGCCCTGGAGAAGCGGGGAGCCCCGGAGCTCCCGGAGCTCTGGCTTCTCAGCCCAGTTTGCCTTGATCTGGTCATGCTCCTCGTGGAAGCCAGGCCGCTTCTGCTCAGCTGGTTGTAGCCTTTGCCAGCGGGATGGTTCTTTGCTCTCTCCCCACCTCTATGCTTGTCTTCTGAATTTCAAGCAGAGTGTCCCTTAAAATAGAGGCGCTCATGATCACGCATCCAGCCAGCAAGGTTTGGTTCTGTTCGCTTACCCAGCATGAATTTACGGGAGCCTATAAAAGTCCTGCGAGTTTGCTCTGACATCTTGTTGATGGGGAGGTCTTGTTTGTTGTTAGAAATAAGAGCCGGCGTCTCCAAGACACACCCTGTTCTGTTTTAGTGAATGGGAGGTTTCAGCCCTGACCTCTAAAAACTAAATGGCAGAGAGGCTGGAGAGGTGGAAACTGCAAAAAAATCCCTTTTGTTTGGATTTTGTGTTCTGGTGCATGTCAAGTGGATTTTGGTAAGAGCACGTGTGTTCAGGGGGTGTCATCACTATACCTTTTTATTTATTTTTTTAGTGGAATGCCACCTAGCTGTTTGATTAAGGTAGTTTTGACCATGTATTTCGTAACAGTTCAAAGTCAGAAAGGCTTGGAAGTCAGAGGCACCAGGTAAAATGTTGGAGCGTGTGATGCGTGGGGTGGGTGGAACCAAACTCACCCTCTCTTCCTAAACTGCGGCAGCTCTGCTGTCAGAGGACAGATGCTGGAGTGCGTGGAGGATGTGCAAGAAAGGATATTCCTCCGTCCTTTCGGACGTGACGGCAAAGGCGTCTCATGCTCCCTCGAGGAATGAGACAGCAACGAAAACATCAGTACATCTCAACCTCCAGGTGACTCTCCAGACAGTAGACTGTTGAAGAGAGTCACTACATTTGTGACGTTTTGTCTAAAAGCTTTTGCAAAAGTTTGCCAAGCCATTCAATTATTTAAATAATTCAAAGTACATGCTTCAGAAGTCACTCTAAAAATAGAACCTGTTTCCCTGTCTGGTCTGTGCTGTGTGCCTCACCAGGAAGCAGTGTTTACTGGTTTAGCAGCAAAACAAAGGTTGTTTTTCTGTATCACTGTTGAGAGCTGGGAGGTTTACCTTGACCTATAAAATACGAAGATCTAATCTTTCCCATAGGGCTTCCCTGGTTGCTCAGTGGTAAAGAATACACCTGTCAAGACAGGAGACTCAGGTTCGATCCCTGGGTCAGAAAAGATCCCCTGGAGAAGGAAGTGGCAACCCACTCCAGTATTCTCGCCCATGAACAGAGGAGCCTGCTGGGGCTACAGTCTATGGGATCGCAAAAGAGTTGGACATGACTTAGCAACTAAACAACAACAGTCGTTTATGTCTTTACTCTTAAATTCCTTTTCTGTGGCTGATGCCTGGTTCCTCTCTACATCTCTCTCATTTGTCTTGAGAAATTCTCAGTATAGTTTTCTTATCACTCCTTAATGATTTTTGTGACTGGTAGCACTGGATGGGTTTCATTGGCCAACACTGAGTAGCTTTCAAACTTGTGATTGTGGCAGGGCATAAGAAATGAATTTTACAAAACAATTTAGGATGTGCATTCATATATGTATGTAACTGAAACAGATTACTTGAAGCAGTACTTACATTTCCTGTGAGACTCTTTAATATTTTCTATTCCATTACACTGATGCTTCTTATGAATTACTAGTGGGATTGCAGATCACAATTAAAACAAAAACTCTGCCTTCACGTATAGATCTTATGTTATTTGTGGGTCATTCTGCCTTCTGAGAGTCACCGGTCCTTTCTGATACAGCCTTTCCTGAAAAGCCTTCCTGCTGACCCAAGCTTTTCCTGCCAGCACCCCTCACTTGCAGGGCTCTTCTCCCCACAGAGTGCCCCTGCCCCCCTACAGCCTGGATGTGAAATGCACAGCCCTAGCCTAGTGCTTGCACGGTGACCTCTGGTCATTGGTACATAAGAAGATTCAGATCACATCCTTCAATTGCAGTGCAACCTGAAGACCAGCCGTCTGTGTTGTTTCTTGAATTGGTGTGTTCTTTGAGAAATTAATGCTCGTTTATTTTGTGAGGACAGCTAAGCCTGGTGTCCAGTTCAAGGCTGGCAGCTCCCGCCCAGTGTGTACCAGAAGAAATGTCTGAGGCCTGCAGTGGGGTTTCTCTGGAGCTGCTGTGATGGTCCCCAAGCTTTGGGGCCCAGTGACAGTCCCACACACCTCTCCATGGACATGGCATCCTGGTCCATTCTTATTTAAAAAGGAACAGTCATTTTAAAGGGGCATAGGGGAGAGTAGGCCTATATGTAGTTAATCATCATTTGGAGCACAAACTCTGAAATAGTGTCTGCTATATTTATTTCACTTTTCCAGTAATAGAATATAGATTTTTGTTTCCCCTTATGCGACACATCTCAAGGGCTCCAGTTTGCATTGTCATTACATTGGAAAAATATTTGATGGCTTGTCAGAAGGGAACATTTATAATTGTGTTTCTAGCCTGCACATTTTCAGCCTCTGGAACAGCGTGACAGGTAATTGAGGTTGAAATTGACAGCATTTACCACTTAAAAATGAGCACAAGAAATGCCAATATGCACTGTTTGAAATGGAAACTAATTTGGTTTTTGTAAGCACTTTAGGATTAACAGGGGAACTTCCCAGGTGGCTCAGCAGTAAAGAACCCACCTGCCAGTGCAGGAGATGCAGTTTCGATCCCTGGGTGGGGAAGGTCCCCTGGAGGAGGAAACGGCAACCCACTCCAGTGTTCTCGCCTGGGAAATCCCATGGACAGAGGAGCCTGGCGGGCTGCAGGCCATGGGGTCACTAAAGAGTCAGGCATGACTGAATAAACAACAAGGGTTAACATGATGCTTGATGGAAGTGATTTTGTAATGGAATCTATTTAAATGATTTGACTATTGTGTTTTTCATAACATTGGTGCAGGGTGTCATCCTGTGGCAGTGGTGACCTCAAGATGTGATGACCTCAAACCTTGGCTCTCTAGGGCCCACAGGTGGGGACCCTGCCGTATCAGCTCGCCCAGGTGTCCTGGAAATAGCCCTGCTTCTCATTTTGGTGCAGAGGCTGTGCATTTTGACTCTCTGGTCGCTCCTAGCACTCCTAAAGTGATATTGGAGGCACATTTTATCATTGGTGTAGTGTCACTAATCTAAATATTCTACATTGCTTGAAATGTCTGTAGTTCTGGCAACAGTGGGATGTTTTGAAACCTAGATCTCATCAGCATGTTCCAGTGACTGGTGAATCACTTGTTTAAGCCAATTCCTCTCAACTGTGTGCTGTTCTATACACTTGATCCCCATTTTATTTTTAAAACGATTTTATTACCATTACCCTTGATGTAAACCAGAAAATAAGAGCCTTGTGTTTAATGGTGAGGTTGCCTCGTCATCTTCTGTTGTAGGAATTGTGTTTCTTTCTTTTTTTTTCTAATGTAACTAGAAACCTTGTTAAGGTACAAGTGAAGCCATCTAGCTTTGCAGCGAGTACCATGGGGATCCATTAAACTGCTGCTTTGAGGCATGGAGCCAAGTTGGAACAAGAGGTTTTGTTCAAGATAACATGCCAGATGGGCATTTTAGGCAGAACTGTCCTCCCCAAAGCCTCATATACTGTGCTGTCATCAAAGTCTCTTCTCATCCACACTGTTGAGAACCAGCATCCTGATGAGAAGCCCAAGGCTGGTGCCCAGCCGAGTTGTCCTGCTGTTAACTAGATGCGGGACAAAGTATTGGTTAAGAGCCCAGACTCTGGAACCAGTCTACCCAGCTAGCAACCTCTCTGGTCTCTAGGTTCCCCATCTGTAAAATGGGCACAGTAATCGTGCCCATCCACTGCAGCTGCTCACTAAGGATTTGGTGTGCCCTTAATGCAGCACCTGCTTTGCTACAATAGCCCTTAGGGGCCAGCGCCTGTCTCTAGATTCAGATGGTGAACTCATCTGATGGGTTTAGAAGTCTAACATCTCCCTCCCAAAACAGCGCAGACACGTGGATGTTTCATGAATTTTTGTGAAGATGTACTTCAAGTTAACAATTGATAGAGTAGCCAAAGAGAGCAGATTATGAAACAGAGCTCTGGGATCAAAGTGTCTCCTTCTGATGCTTGCCTCCCCGAGTCCTTGTCCTTCATGGCATCAGCAGCTGGCCAGGAGAGGGACAAGGGCAGAACCTCATCACTCTCATTAGGGAGACACACAGTCTGTAGTCAGGAGTCAGGCAGCTCTGAGTTTCTAATAGTGAAATTAACTAACATGCACACAATTAAATCAGCCACATTCAGAATGGGACTGCTCCCTAACTGTTTGGACAGTGAAGATGTCTGTGCTGGCTGTTGCTTGTTAAGAGGTACATCTTTGGCACCTCACGGCCTCGTGCATGGTGGGTGGAGGCAGATGTATCTGAGGAAATAGAAGAAAACAGAGCCTCATCAGAAGGGTGGGAACTCTTCTCAGGCTTTGGCAGTGGTGACGTTGATCTTTCGTTACCCTTCACATATTCTAGAGGAGACAGACAGCTTTCTAGTCAATCAGATTTTTTAAATTACTTAAAAGGACATCCTAAGTATGGAACAAATCATTGCAGTAAATCTCATTCACATTTACCTGCTGCCACTTTTTAAATGCAAGAGGAGAATTTTTTTCAAGTGCATTTGAAAAGTTCATTTTATAAATTAGGAAATTTCACAGTAAGACTGAAAATAAGAGCCCAGAGTTTGGAATGTGGAACTCTGGATTCTCTCTTGGGCTCCTCCTCAAGCTGGTAGTGGGACAAGTCTGATGATGTCTGTGAAGAACTTTCTAACTATCATAGGCGTTTGAATGTGGGTGGGTTTTTTTTTTGTGTGTGTGAGGTTGATGAGGGTAGCGGAAGTTGTCATCATGATTCTTCCGATTCACATCGCGGGCCATCTGGGTATCAGGGGCTGTGACGCACATGCCCCTAAAGCAGGATGTTGTGTCCAATGGCCTGCTGGACACCCCGGGGTCCGGGCCAGGGCTGCTGACCCTGACTTTAAGATTTACCATGACTCCCAGAGTCTGAAAAGGCACATATGAGCTTACCCACATAAATTTTCATTGAGGTCTGTGCAATAGATGCAGATAGGAAGAAGTACCATGTGTCCAAAATTATAACCAGTAGATAATCCACGAACTTAGATTGTGAAGCACTATAATTACTAGGTTGAAAGTTCAGGGCCATTTTTTAATAAGTAATGTACAAGATGTATTAGTAACTGGCTTCTGTACTCTTTCCCAAGACTCAGCTCTCAAGGAGCTCTTTCATTTATTACACTTTATAAATATTCATGAAAATTGCCCCCAACATTTCTTTACCAACTTCTCTTTAAACTGGGCCAGCTATGCCCCCAGGCCCTCTGGAATCTCAGGTATCCCTTCCCTAGCTGACTGCCTGCTCCCCAAGTCCAAGAGAGGCTCTGTCTCCAGTCTCTTGGGTGATCGATGCCCTACAGGGTGTCTGCCAGCTGAAGATCAGGTGTTTGAGGCCTTGGGCTCACCCATCTCCAAGGCAACAACCATCTGTGGCTCACCTGGGCCTCTGCCTTCAACCCATCCCCACCATTCTCCCAGCCCAGACCCTGGACCTTTCTCTATTTGTAAAGAAACACGTTTAAGAACGTTGACATTCACTCAATAGATGAAAACACTAATTATTTTCTCTCTTCTTAACAGACACGGGACGACTTCCTGGGACAGGTGGACATACCCCTTAGTCATCTCCCGGTAAGATCGGTTGCCTGCTTTATAACACATGCAGTGAATGGCAGTTTCTGTCTGCAATTCAGGGTTATTTTCAGGGCAGTATTTCCTCCACACTGTGGAGAAGGCTGAAATGAAGCACAGATACTGTGAGCCTGACCCCTTCTAGAAGGTGGTCCTTTCAAGAGGCTAGGAGATCAGTTAATTGTAAAAACCAGGTGTCCTTGAACCATCTACAGATATCTATCAGCGTCGCCAGCTACTTTCTTATCTCATCTTCCTTTGTCACTTCATACAAAACAGCTGCCTGCTTCTGCCAAACCCCTTCTCCTTGTCACTGGAATGTCCTTGCTTTCAAGTTCATCCTTTGGCTCTAACCACATGTGTGTTCCCTTTGTCTGGAATTGTACCCTCTGTTTCTCCTGCACTTCATCTACACAGACTATGTTTCCGTGACTTTGGTTATGGCTTTCTCAGTTGGCACAGAGATGAAAGAAGAGATGCTCTTGGTCCTAAGTGAACTTGTCAGCTGGAAAGACTCTGGTTTCAGAAACTATACCGGGTCAGCACGTATGCTGTTGCTAGTAATCCTCTGCTCAAACGTATAGCAAAAGGATGGGGGCTATTGACCGTGACTGAGCTGAAAGGTGACTCCCACGTGTTCCAGTACCAATCAAATGGGGGCCCAGGCCTCCCTGGTGAGAGGTAAATGGCCTCGTGCTCCAGCTCTCCTCCCTCTTCCCCGGGGCATCATGAAGTGCCCTCAGCACCTCATTGTGCCCAGTCGTGTCTCACTCTCTAAGACCGCATGGACTGGAGCCCTCCAGGCTCCTCTGTCCATGGAATTCTCCAGGCAAGAATATGGGATTGGGTAGCCATTCCCTTCTCCAGGGGAATCTTCCCAACCCAGGGATCAAACCTAGGTCTCCTGCATTGCAAGCAGATTCTTTACCATCTGAGCCACCAAGGAAGCCCCACAATAGCAACTAAGAGAGACTAAGTCAAATGTTTCTGCCTTCCAAGGGCATTTTAAAAAAATGTTCTATGTGAGCCAATAGCATAAATCGTCTATAAACTAAAATGACCCAAACCACCTAGTATGAGCCTGCCGCTGTGTTGAAGCTGTAGCTGTCACTCTCTATTAAAGACCAAGAAAGGCCGTCTTACCCAGGAAGCTCTTGAAGATCTGTTGTGAGGGACTGTGACGGCAAGCACTTTACTCCTGTTTACTCAGGGGAGCTATTAAGGACAAAAGGTTTGAAGCTCGTTCCCTTCCCAAATATTGGAAACAGCAGTAGTGACTTTAGAATATCTTTGTTTATTTCTACATAAAAACCCGAAGCTCCAAGATGGTCGCGGAAAGTGGTCATATGCTCGAGACGGATTCCGTGAGCCTTGAGAACACTGATTGTCCTTTTATGGTCCCACTGAGAGCGCAGGGATGTCTCCACCTTGTGCAGAAAGATTGTTCATGTATTTCTACATCAGTGGGTCTTCTCTCCATGCTCTTCAGGCTGAAGCTGTAATCACATTACATTTTTAGACAGTGTTGGTTGTTTGGCCACTTCTTACCTGGGTGTCCCCAACCACCCTTTTCCCTAACATAAAAGCAGCATCACAGGGACTTTCCTGGTGGTTCAGTGGCTAAGACTCCATGCTCCCAATGCAGAGGGCCCAGGTTCAATCCCTGGTCAGGGAACTAGGTCCCACATGCCATAACTAAGACCCAGCATAGCCAAATAAATAAATATCAACACACACACACACACATCACAGTCAAGGCAAATTATGTACTTAAGAGGTGCAGCTGGAATTTTTGAACAACCTGCTCTAGTTCCTTGTTTGAGAGAAGGAGCATGGGTTGGTTTTGAAAGGTTGAGGGGAGTTCTCAGAGGATAGAAGAGTGTTTCTCTTCAGAGCCAAGTCAGTAGAGAGAATATTTTTACCTTTGGAGTTGGGTGGAGGCAAGATTGAGCTTTCAGAGGAGGAAAGGCTCCAGGCCAGAATAGAAGCCAACCGGTTCAAGAGTGGAACAGCGAGCACTCAGAGAGGGCTGAGGCCTTGCCCATGAGCTGAGTCAGCCGAGTATGGAGCCTCCCGGTGTCGGGCCTCCAGGATGGGTGTGCCCTGGGGCACCGTGTCTCCTCCTTAAGACTGACTAGCTTTGTGGAGCCCAGGACAGTCCTCAGGATGGGTCACACAGGACGCAAAAGGAGAGGTGAAGGTGCATTCTCCATCCTCTAAGTGACAGTGGAACCCGGCCGGCGTGTTCTCAGTGGACACGGCTTTGACCCCAGGATTTGAGGTGCTCTCAAGTGTATGTTCAGTCCTTTGTGTAGGACCCTCATGGGGAAATTGCAGTTAACATTGTATGATAACACAAGTGTGAGTATGTAAAACGCATGCTAGCATTTGAATATATTTTGTGGGTAGATAATGGATGCTCTTTTCTTAATAGCCACTTGACCACTGTCAAGGCTGTATGGCCTGTGGATTCAGTGATGTTTAATGTCATCAAATTTTAGGTAAAAGAGCTTAGGAACGTTGTCTCACTGGTCATGAGGGAAGGTAGTGCAGAGCGGTCCTGTGGTAGTGAGGTGCTGCCCGGGCCTCCTCAGACTCTGACGAATCAGATTGGGCATCCGGTTACTAATTAATTCCAGACAGCCCCATTCCCTGATAGAGGATTTATTCCTTTCACAGATGTTTGCTGATACAGACATGATTCTAATCTCTGAGGAAAAATCAGTGAAGCAAGTTCCTCCCTCACGTGTCTCAGCAGGGCTACCATCGCTGTAAACACGTGTTAGTCGAGCATTTGACATGTGGCTGATGTGACTAAAGAATGGAATTTATCATTTTATTTCAAGTCATTAAAGTTTACATTTAAAAGCTACATGTGGCAGTGTGGCACCCTCTTAGTTGGTTCAGCTGAGATCAGACCAGATTTCCCCCGCTTAGGCGAAAACTGTATGGTTCTGAATTCCCTTTTCCCGAGCTGATAATTCTGCCTACTGGAGAGAACTGGGTGTGGAGGGGCTCTCATACCCAAGGTTTACGTGGGCCTACTATTGCTTCTGTTGTGTCCAGCTTTGCAACCCCATGGACGGTAGCCCCCAACCAGGTTTCTCTGTCCATAGGATATTCTAGGCAAGAATACTGGAGTGGGTTATGATGCCCTCCTCCAAAGGATCTTCCCAATCTGGGGATCAAACCCATGTCTCTTTTATCTCCTCTTTGGCAAGTGAATTCTTTACCACTAGCGAGAATTATCAGTTGGGATTCAGTTTTTTCCCCCCTACCAGAATACAATTGCTGGTGGATACTGGCATTTGCAGTGTAGAACCATGCTCTTAAGTTGTTAGGGATGTCTCTCCTAAGCTGTCCTCACTCACACCTGTAAATTCCCTGACCTCGAGAAGCCTACCAGGAAGACCAGAGGGTCAGGGCAAGCCTACTTGCGGGTTATTCTGGTTTAGGAGCAGACCCATCCGTAGACACACAAGCCAAGTTATATGCACTTGAGCGTCTCAGAGCACTCACAGCAGTGCTTCTCAGCCCAGTGCCCACTGCTGGGTCCCCAGATAATTAACTGTGTGCGCTGCTGGGCCTTGGGGGCCATTGGGGCGGTCCAGCTTGGAGTTCTTCTGCCAGGGAGACAAGCAAAGGAGGCCCCTGGAAACAGAGAGACGAGGCCAGCAGGGCCGTGTGAAGCCGAGATGCACTCTGCATGTTAAAGCATCAGTACCCCCGTCAGTGACCACAGTGGCCCCAGGGGGCCAGCGTCAGCTCCGTGTTCGCCCTTAAACAGGACACAGTAGAGAGACATAATGAGAAGGAAAGGTAACTTCTTCTCCCCGCTTTGATTATGAATTCCCCAGTGCTTTATCAAATGCTTCCAGATGAAAGAAAATGATTTTGTCTTGTCACTCATTTTCATTCTTGGCTCTCAGGCCAGTTCTGCCAGTTTTATTTGTGGAAGGGGAGGAAAAAGGGATAGGAAATAGATCCAGGGAGTTTAAAACGGTAGGGACCTCTGTTTCCTTGGCTTCTGTTGCAAATATGCCACTCATCTTTTTTTTTTTTTTTTTTCCGTTTTACTTACTGTTGAGTGTGCATGCATGCTAAATTGCTTTAGTTGTGTCCAGTTCTTTGCAACCCTATGGACCTTAGCCCCTCCCCCCATGGCATTCTCCAGACAAGAACACTGGAGTGGGTTGCCGTGCCCCCTCCAGGAGTTCTTCCCAACCCAGGGATCCGACCAGCATCTCCTGCATTGGCAGGCAGATTCTTTACCACTAGCACCGTCTGGGAAGCCCACTGTTGAGGTTGGGAGTGAGTAAAAGAGAGGGAACAGGGAGAGTAAATAAGATTAGTCGTCTGACCTTTTATGCAGATCTGAGAATTAAGAAATCATAGATTCCTATTCACAGAAGTCTCCAAATGTCAAGCTTTAAAAGACCTCTCAGGAATAGTTAACTCGGAGCCTGGAGATGGGCAGATTGCCTTGGTAACCTTAATAAGTTAGTAATCCTTTATGGGACTCTTGTTTGTCTCACCTATAAAACAAGAGGATTCACGTAGATGATGCCAGGTTTCCATCTGGCTCTGTGAAAGCGCGCCTTCGCTGTCCATGGCACTAGCTGGCATTAGCTGTCCGTGGCGCTCACAAGCAGAGGCACTGCGACCATGACGACACGTGTGTTGCCTGGGAGACTTGGGCAGCACGGCGCACGTGGCGGGGTAGAGGCTGTGTTTTAGGAAGGTGGCCCTGCTCGCCTGATGTCTGTCTGCAGCTGAAACAAAGCTCCTCTATTTCTCCAGTGCATCACCAAAAGCGACCTTAGCTATAACTATCCTATTCTGACTTATTTTTTTAAGAAACACTATCATTTTTTACATGTTTTTTAAATTCTGTGTGTCATTCCCCAAAAGTTCATACAATATTTTATGACTTCCCCTTAATAATTAGAGACAAAAATAGCTCCAAGACTTGCATTAACAACAGAATGACATTTCTGGCAGGTGTTTGCCATTTACACCTCTGAGACTTGTCCTGACTCTTCTGTCAGTGTCTTCCCTGTCCTTTGAGCCCTTTCCCATCACCCCTCCTAGATGCAGAATCTCTGTATCTGTGGAAAACACACTGAGGTAGAGAGAGCTGTTTAAACACATGAATTTCTCTTATTTTCGTCAGGTGCTACTCAAGGCAGCCAGGGTTAACTTGAATTTATAGCTTTCCTACACTGAGGCGGCATTGGGATGGTAGCGCTATAATTTGTCATCTTAATTGTACTTGAAGGTAACTCAAATGATGAACACCCCTCTTATAATTCCAGCTGGTACCAGGGTAATGGTTCTGTCTCATGTGTACAGAATTCAGTATCTTAGAGCTTAGAGGGACTTTAGAGACCATTTGTCCACTCCCTGTATTTTACGGGTGGGGACCCCTGGGTGCACAGAGGTCGGTGGCTTGCCCAGTGATCTGCAGGTTGACCAGACCAGAGGTCTCCAACATTGATCTGTGGTGCCGTCAGGGGGCCAGAGGGCCTCAGTCTGAGGCTTGGGTGCTTTTAGCCATTGCATCCCTCTTTTGAGTCTAGGGTCCTGATAAGGCCGTTCCCTTCCACTTGCCCACAAAGTTATTTTTCACATTACATATATGTCAAGTAACTGCAGTTCTCTTTAAAGCAATGAATCCTTATAAGGTGAAATTGCTGTGTAACCAAAAGATTTTTTTTGAATGCTCGTGGCCTGGGGTAGGGGGTAGAAGCATGTATTTTGGCCACTGGTGCTATTAGCATCAACCTGTTTGAGATGGCTTTCTCCCAGAAACACTCTCAGGGAGTCTCCCCTGGGCGTTTCTCCAGGGACTGGGATCCAGCAGGAACCTGAATAGTGCCAGGAAGAATCCTATTGTCAGAGATTGCCATCTTGTTCATGTTCCATGGAGGTGAATTCTCATCTTCTAACACCCTGTCTTTATTGCAGAGCACTGAATTGATAGTGTTCACAAGTGACATGGAAATGTAGACTTGACTGACGATGATAATGGCCGACGTTTGTTAAGTGTGCCAGGAACCCTTGTGAGGACTTTTTATAGACCAGCTCAGTTGATCGGTTTAATTGTGACAATTCGATAAGCTCCTGTTACTGCCCCACTCCGTGGATGAGGGCACTGAGGCACAGAGGTAAAGACCCTGCCCTTGGCCACGTGGCTTTGTAGGTAGCAAAGCCAGAGCACAGACCTAGGATGTCTACGTCTTGAGTCTGTGCGGTGTTTGTCATTTAAACTATGTAGCCTATGGAAAGTTCTGTTTTTAGAGTCCCTGTAAGCTCTGACGCGCACGCGCGTGCGTGCGTGCGTGTGTGTGTGTGTGTGTGTGTGTGTGTGTGTGTGTGTGTCTGACTTCAGAAAAAAGTCTAGAGAATATAGCTGACTTTGCTTAGTGAGGGTAGCTTTTTGTGGCCCTAGCAGTTTACTGGAGATCAGGTGGATTAGTCAGCTACTTCGTGCTTCCTTCGTGCCAGACAGTGCTCTTGGCGCCAAGAATACAGTGGTGGGCAAATCCAAGTCTCTGATCTTACAAGGTAATATTCTATAGGTGATAGAATGATAAACTGGTAAATACATAAATAAGCATAAATACATAAAATAGTGGGAAGGAGGGAGATGAATCAGGACGCTGCAGTTGAGGATGAGAAAGGGAGGCTGTGATGGTGACTTAGCATGCGATGTCTGAGGATGTGACTTGGGATTCTGGATTTGGATGGCAAAGCGGAGACCGCATGGCCGTCTGTGTCTAAAGTCAGGGATGTCCAGCAGAAGGACCTGTGAGGGCGGGGTTAGATGACGTGCACGCAGGACAGGTGAGGTCAGGAGGGGTGGTGGTGGTTCAGTCGCTCAGTCATGTCTGACTCTGTGACCCCAGGGACTGCACCACACGAGGCTTCCCTGTCCTTCATCATCTCCCAATGGAGTCAGGGGTGATTGCAGAGACTGGTTCCCAGTGAGATGAGAGATAATGAAGAACCAGACCACGTTTAACCTTGTAGGCCCATAAGGAAGAATTTTCAGCCTATTATAAGCAGAATAGAAAGTCATTGGAAGTTTAAAGCAGAGAATGATATAAAAGATAATATTACAAACATAAATACTCACACATACCCTACTGATTTATAATAAATCATGTTGCTGTGGTTTGTCCCTCTTGCTGCAAAGGTATTTTAAATTGTGTTTAATTAAAGAGCCTAGGTATTTGAGGTTTTACTGCATGTAATATTTTTATTTTTTTGAAATAAAATTATTATATTTATTTCAATAAAAGTATTAGTTTTATTCCTACTAGTAATAGCTGCTATGTTTGAACGTACCAGTCACTGTGGATTTATATACATTGACTCACTCAAGCCTCACAGCATTCTAATAATAAGCACGAATATTTCCATTTTATAGACAAACTGAAGTTTAAAGAGAGTAAGCAACAGCATTATTAGCGCTATAACCAGGCTTTGAACCTAGATCTGTCCCTGCTCTTATACACAATTACATCCAACTCAGGCTGCAAGGTATATAAAAATCTGCATAGTAATTCTAGAAAATATTGTAACTTGTGGTCTGCCCTTACTACATCACTTAATTTTTTAATTAGTTGATTTTAATGGGAGGCTAATTACTTTACAGCATTGTGGCAGTTTCTGCCACACATCGGCATGAGTCAGCCGGTGCACGTGTGTCCCCCGTCCGGAAGCCCCTCCCGTCTCCCTCCTCACCCCATCCCCCTGGGTTGTCCCCGAGCACTGGCTTTGAGTGCCCTGCTTCATGCATCGAACTTGCACTGGTCATCTGTTTTACATATCGTAATATACATGTTTCAATGCTATTCTCTCAAATCATCCTACCCTCGCCTTCCCCCACATAGTCAAAAACTCTCTATTCTTTACATCTGTGTCTCTTTTGCTGTCTTCCATATAGGATTGTCGTCACCATCTTTACAAGTTTCATAGATATGCGTTGGTATACTGTAGTGGTGTTTCTTTTTCTGGCTTGCTCCACTCTGTATGATAGGCTCCGGCTCCATCCACCTCGTTGGAGCTGACTGCAATGCGTGAGTGATACTCCATTGTGCACGTGCACCGCAGCCTGTTCATCCATGTCTCTGCCGATGCGCATCTAGGTTGTCTCCTTGTCCTGGCCGTGGTAAGCAGTGCTGCAGTGATACTGGGGTATATGTGTCTCTTTCGATTCTTGTTTCCTCAGTGTGTGTGCAGTGTGTCTTTCCTCAGTTGTATGGGAGTTCTATTTCCAGTTTTTTAAGGAATCGCCACCTTGTTCTCCATAGTGGCTATCGCAGTTTGCATTCCCACCAACAGTGTACGAGGATTCCCTTTTCTCCACATCCTCTCCAGCGTTTATTGTCTGTAGACCTTTCGATGGCGACCATTCTGACCAGCGTGAGATGATCCCTCATTGTGGTTTTGATTTGCATTTCTCTAATAATGAGTGATATTGAGCATCTTTTCATGTGTTTGTTAGCCATCTGTATGTCTTCTTTGAAGAAATGCTTGTTTAGTTCTTTGGCTCACATTTTGATTGGGTTGTTTGTTTTTCTGGTATTGAGCTGCATAAGCTGCTTGTATATTTTGGAGTTTAATTCTTTGTTAGTTGTTTCGGTTGCTATTATTTTCTCCCATTCTGAAGGCTGCCTTTTCACCTTGCTTATAGTTTCCTTTGTTGTGCAGAAATTGTTAAGTTTAATTAGGTTCCATTTGTTTATTTTTGTTTTTATTTCCATTACTCTGGGAGGTGGACCATAGAGGATCCTGCTGTGATTTATGTCAGAGAGTGTTCGGCCTATATTTTCCTCTAAGAGTTCTATAGTTTCTGGTCTTATATTTAGATCTTTAACCCATTTTGAGTTTTTGTGTATGGTGTTAGAAAATTTCATTCCTTTACACATGATTGACCAGTTTTCCCAGCACCACTTGTAAAAGAGGTTGTCGTTTCTCCACTGTCTATTTTTGCCTCCTTTGTCAAAGATGAGATGTCCATAGGAGCATGGATTTATCTCTGGGCTTTCTATTTTGTTACATTGATCTATATTTGTCTTTGTGCCAGTACCATACTGTCTTGATGACTGTAGCATTGTCGTACAGTCTGAAATCAGGAAGCTTGATTCCTCCAGTTCTGTTCTTTTTCAACGTTACTTTGACTATTCAAAGTTTTTTGTGTTTCCATACAAATTGTGAAATTATTTGTTCTAGTTCTGTGAAAAATACCGTTGGTAGCTTGATAGCAATTGTGTTGAATCTATAGATTGCTTTGTAGTATACAATTTTCACTATGTTGAGTCTTCAATCCACGAACCTGCTACATTTCCCCATCTATTTGTGTCCTTTTTGATTTCTTTCATCAGTGTTTTATAGTTTTCTATATATAGGTCTTTTGCTTTTTTAGGTAAATTTATTCCTAAGTATTTTATTCTTTTCATTGCAGTCGTGAATGGGATTGTTTCCTTAATTTCTCTTTCTGTTTTTTCATTGTTAGTGTATACGAATGCAAGGGATTTCTGTGTATTAATTTTATAACCTGCAATTTCAGTATCTTCATTGATTAGCTCTAGTAATTTTCTGGTGGTGTCTTTAGGGTTTTCTATGTAGAGGATCATGTCATCTGCAAACAGTTCTACTTCTGCTTTTCCAATCTGTATTTCTTTTATTTCTTTTTCTTCTCTGATTGCCGTGGCTAGGACTTCCAAAATTATGTTGCATAGTAGTGGTGAGAGTGGGCACTTATTCCTGATTTTAGAGGAAATGCTTTCAGTTTTTTGCCATTGAGGGTAATGTTTGCTGTGGGTTTGTCATATATGGCTTCTATTATGTTGAGGTATGGTCCTTCTGTGCCTGGTTTCTGGAGAGTTTTTATCATAAATGGGTGTTGAATTTTGTCAAAGGCTTTCTCTGCATCTACTGAGATAATCGTATGGTTTTTATCTTTCAGTTTGTTAATATGCTATATCACTTGATTGATTTGTGAATACTGAAGAATCCTTGCATCCCTGGAATAAAGCCCACTTGGTGTATTTTTAAATTAATGAGATAGGAACATTTCTTTTCCTACCTGCTTTGACCTCTGATTTTGCACAACAAAATACTGATTTCTATTTTAAATGAATAAATACCACAATTACATTCATAGCTTCTTGAAATAAGCACCAGCAAAAGGCTGATGGATGATACTACCTAGGACAGTCTCTGTGGAGGAGATGCTCTTTCAGTTATCTGAGGCTGAGGACATATTTTAATGTTAAAAGTAAAGTAAAATTGGATTCACAGATTGATCTTGCATATTTTCCCGTTAACCTCACTCTTAGATTTCTTGACTCACAAGGGACAGGCAGGCAGGCACCAGTGACCCCTGGTTCTCCAGAGTTAATCAGCAGCATGAGATTGAGGCCTGCACCCAGCAGTTAGAAATTACACTTGGCAGTAACAGCTATAATTTTGTAAATTTGTGGAAGGCTGGGGTTGGCTCCTAAAAAATGGGTGTTGATAGTGACATCTAGCGGGTCTTGAGGAGATAAAGTTCTGTGACCTATGAAATGTGTAATTAATTGTCAAGTACTGTCTAAGGAGCCAACTCTGTTTTTGCCGAGCACGTTCTAAAACATGCAAGTGTGTTCTCGGTAGTCCAGTTGGGTGGATGCGAAATATGAGACCCTGAGGAGCACCGAAACTTACTTTTTCTTCCTTTAGACAGAAGACCCAACCATGGAGCGACCCTACACATTTAAGGACTTTCTCCTCCGGCCAAGAAGGTAAGGGTTTTAGGCTGCAAGTCATTCTTTATGCTTTGGCCTTGGTTTTCTCTGAGGAAGATTTCAACATAATAACTGATTACATCTGTTTAAAGCATCATAAATGTGAAGTGTAAAACCAAGTCACATCCTTTGTAACAAATTTTTCTTCCATCATGCAGTCATAAATCTCGGGTTAAGGGATTTTTGCGGTTGAAAATGGCCTATATGCCCAAAAACGGAGGCCAAGATGAAGAGAACAGTGAGCAGCGGGATGAGATGGAGGTAAGCCGAGCACTCTGGGCCGTGGTCTGTTTTCCTTCCCTAAGAGCATGTGGATATTTTACATGAAGGTTTTATAATTTAAGGAACTAAATGTTTATAAATATGAAGGAACTTAAACGTGTCCATGAATCTGCATCTTCCATGGATCTACCAATGTTTGCTTTTATCAAAAAAAAAAAAGTAAGCTTTTCATTTTACCTTATAACACTAATCATCGAAGAGGTGTCTTTTTATGAACTGCTCTAACCCCTGTTCTATTAACAGCCCCACCACTGTGTGAAATTCTCCCCCACATATTTAATTCTCTTATTTCTTTGGCCTTTCAGTTCTTAGTAAATTCCCTGTAGCACTTGGAATTGCTTCACAGTGGGTGAGTGATGTAGAGACTGTCCCAAGTTTCTTGCTCGCTTGGCCTGCAGGTGAGCACGTGCATTAGAGCAGCTCTCCTCTAGCTAGGCCGTTCCACAGTTAGCTGTCCAGAGGAAGTTTCTTTTGTTCCCTCTTGGCAAGTTAAAAAAGAAAACACCACCTTTTAACTTTCCTGTCACATACGTCTACCGTGGGTCCTGTCGGACCTTCGCAGCACAGGCTGCAGACAGTGCTGCTTCACTAGACACGTTCTCGTGTTGGTCCAAGAATGTCCGTTCTCGAGACCTCTCTGTGGCCTGTTCGCACATCTGTTTGCAGCTGTTGCATATACATGGTGTGTGAATAATGCATTATGGGCAAGTAACTGCACCCGCCCCCCCATTCCCCCCCGACCCAGAGGTCATATTTCCAAGCAGTATTTCATGTGCAGGCTTTCATCTATCTCTGGGAGAAGGACTGAAGTGGGTGGTAGGTAGTCTTGACTGTTAAGATTTCATAAGCACATCCACACATTTTTATCTCAAATCCAAGGAATTTTTTTTTTTAACACTCCTCCAGCCTTCCAACTGTGAATTAGTTAATTTTCCAGTGACTTTACTAGGGGATGTCAGGAAGGAATACTTAATGCCGAAAATATGTATTGCAAAAGAGTACCTCTGACTCAGGGACCGTGAAGGCTGCTGACGCGGCAGCAGCAGGTGGGGAATGGCCAAGTAGGAAGAGGCAGCTTCCAGGCTGTTCCTGGCTGCTGTGCGTGCTCGTCCTCCCTAGAGGGGCGTCAGGGAGCTCCCCCTCCTCCGGGGGCCACCTTCCCATGGTCCTCCCTGGGGAGCGAGAGCACCCCGGGCCTCCTGGTGGCCTGCCCGTGGCATCTGCAAGAACACACATGCTGTGAGGCTCATCTTCCCAGCTCCCTCCTACCTTCTGGAGGTGTTGAAAAGATGACAGCTGTAGCATGACCCACATGATCGGCATGGCTTTGTGCAGCCCCAGAGGCCATCAGGTCAAAATAACAAACACGAACTACAAAAGAGTGTAATGGGACTTAGGTAACGTGAGGGGCTGCTTGGATCCCTGTCCATGTCATGACCCACACCGCCGTCCTCGGGAGGGCAGTGCGGTTCGTTGGCCGTGGCTCAGGGTGTTTTTGTGACTCTCTTCACATTGACATTTTTTCCGCCTTGTTTTGAGAATTTCTTGAAACCTGGCACACGAAGCCACCGCTGGAGCCCACAGGAGCCGGGACACAGGGCACGGCTGCCCTGGGACCAGTGAACCAGCCTGACGCCCCTCCCTCTCCTCTGCCCCACAGCCCGGCTGGGAAGTCGTCGACTCCAGTGACTCGGCTTCTCAGCACCAGGAGGAGCTGCCCCCGCCTCCGCTGCCCCCCGGGTGGGAAGAGAAAGTGGACAACCTGGGCCGCACGTACTACGTCAACCACAACAACCGGACCACCCAGTGGCACCGGCCCAGCCTCATGTGAGTGCCGTCCGTGGTCGCGAGCACGTCCCCACGCTCTGCAGACAGGTGCCCACGCAGCAGCTCTGTGCGACAAAGCTGGGAAGCACGTCTTCCATCGGTGGAAGCACGTGATTGTGTGCTGCGGTGGGAATCCTCTTGGTATAGTTAGAGGGCGTGGGAACCTACCAGAACCTATCAGGTTATAAAGAAGCTCTGGCCTTCGTATCGTGGTCTCCTGCTGTAAATATGCACTAATTTATTTTGCATGTCATCTTTATGTAGATTTATGAGTTGTAAAACCAAGGTCATTTTTCTTAGGTTTCGCTTAATACATGGTGATTACATCTCTGCTCCCTTCTTCAGTTTCAGCAAACATATTGGCTGTACCATTTCCTCTTTAACTTTTTGGAGTTTTATTCCATAATTATTTGATTTCAAAGCCCTCTCAAAACTTTTTTTTTCCCTTTTTGAGAAATTTATAGATCACCCCTGTGATATCATTAGAAGCAGGTGGGAGGGTTGCTAACTCACAGTTTGTAATACTCTTCGTTCTAGTCCCTCAGGGACACAGTGAATTGATGATTATTTGTTCACTGGACAATTTTTGGTTTAATAATAGCAAACACTAATTAAACCTCATTACTGTAAAAAAGGATTTGAAGCAGCTTGTTTTAAATGATAGTATAGAGCAAGACCTAAAACTATTAATATACAATAAAAGACAAAAACAGATACTAAAAATGTAAAAGGAAAAGGCTATCCTAAAAAAGGTGAGCTCCCCGGCAGCCAAGACAAGGAAGTAATTATCAGTAAATTGTATAATTTTCAGTATACAGGCAAGTATATCAGGTGAGATAATTTTCTCTTTAACCCAGACTCTGAAGCAAATTAGCTGATGACAGTTTTTGAACAAGTGTTAAAGGTGATGGGTGGTGTTGTCAATAACCCTTTTGTCTTTAGAAATGGCAACGGTAGTCTGCATAAGACAGTGGGGTGGGAAGAGCTGCCAAGAAGTCTAGTCTAGGTGTTGTTTGATTTAGAGGAAAAGCTTGCAGAATCCGCAACAGTGAAGGCCAGTCGTTCCTAAGCCCCTGAGTTGGGTTCTTGTTAATATCAGGCACCCGTGGTCAGCTTTGGGCCACCTAGCATGAGCACCAGCTCATTGCTGCTGGGACAGCATAGTATCCCAACATCCAGATGATGTCAAACTCTTCTTTGTTATAATTTTTTCCACATAGAAATATAAATGGAATTGGGTTCGTTGGTTTTTTAATTAATTTATTTGTTTTTACTATTTCCCTTTAATCAATGACCAAAGCTGTTAAAACTGTTTTAAGTCATTTGACTAGTCTAGTTGTATGTAGTCTAAAAAAAGTAACTGCCTTGGACTTGGTTACATGTAGTGATCAAAAGATTCTTGGTAGCAACACCCTGCGCAAAGTACCTTTATCTTTGTTAAAGGTCATAGGAAAACAGTATCTGAAAATAACACTTTATGGGGACCCTAGTGTCCTGTGATCTCTTTAAAAAAAAAAAAGTGACCACTAGGGCTCTCAGAGACTAATAACCAAGATATATATAGAAAAATGTTCACTTTCATGAATAATTATGCAGACCAAAGTCTGTGTTTGTGGGGTAAGTGGGAACAGTTTTTACTTTCTCTGCCTCAGAGAGTGGTGAAACTAATGGAGAAGTCCCTAAGGAACACTTCATACGTTCTTCTAAACACACCACCTTCAGTGTCCTGTAGAACTGAACCAAAACAAACGCTGTAACTTATGTAAATGCTGGCTCCTCAGGAGTCCAGAAACAATTGGGAAACTGTGGTTCTTCCAAGGTCAGGTTCACATGTGGTTTAGGGAGATGTCAGTGACGTGCTGGTCTGCACAGGTGGCTCACCAGAAGGGACATCTGCAGAGCTCTGGGTGCAACTTACCGGCTGCCTCCTTCCCAACAGGCACGACATCTAGAAAGCAAGAGAAAACTTATGAGGGAAAAGGGTCGGTTTCCATGATAACCTCCTGTTGAACCATTTGAGAATTTGAGGTTCTTTGTCCTTAACTTGATTTGGCTTGACCAGAGCCCTCAAGCCCTCCAGATGATTTTAAAGTGTTGTTTTAATTGAAAAATGATTTTTTTCATAAATCAGTTTTCACAGAATCCTACAAGCATTCCAGGGATGGTGGCGGGGGGCGGGGGGGTGGGTATTAACAAATGCCTTTATTCAAAGGCTATAACTGACCTGAGGAAGTCAGATAATGAAGTGATGGTCTCATTTTACAGAGAATGGTGGCCCTCCTGGGGAGTCTCAGTGCTTACCCAGTTTGCTTACCCAGACTTCAGGCCCTGCCAAGTCCTCCTGGGCACCCCAGTACCCTCAGGCTGTTCTCACAGGGTCCTGCCCTCCCTGCCTCTTGCCACCCACGGTCGTCAACACAGAGCATGTGATCATGCAGGCTGCTCTTGAGGACTTTCTCTCCCAGGCCCTGTGGGTGTGCTTCTCCTCAGTCCCCTCCAAAAAAACAAAACCAGAATGTGCCTCTCCACCCAGCAACCTTCAGATGCCAGCCTCCTGTCCCTTCCTCGGGAAGAGCCAGACCTCTTCTGTCCCAGTCTGTCTGAAAGCTGGACACTTTCCCATGAGGACACAGAGCACATAATTCTCTTACTGCCTGTGCGATCAGGACTGTGGTTTCCTCTTTACAGATCAACTCCTAGCACCTGGCACAAAGTAGGCGCTTTTAACTGAAAGAGATGAACCGTTTCTGAAAGTGGGTATAGACGCGTGGTTTAGTGGACTGTCGGGGACTGGGTGCAGAGATCAGGATGGAAGGCAACCACAGAGCACTCCCCCAGGCCTCTCGAGTCAGATGGTGGCTTCTTAAAACACCTTTAATTTTAGATTTGTCCTTGTCCTATTTAAATGTAAACTATAGACTTTTTACTGTTAAAAGCAGACGTTCAAAAACATGATGAAGGAATCGTATTAAGACTATAAATGAAGATGAACTTGTGAAACACTCATTTTAACTCTTTTCAGTACTTCTTTCTCAACCACTTTGTACTTCTTCTCCCATCTTAGCAATCATTTAATCATCTCTTGATGACTCAGGTCATCATTTGTCACTGATAGGATGTAAATGATCCGATACACTGATCTCAGCTGGCACTGAATTTGATAAATGTATGGTTTCTCTTATCTTTATTAATTTGTATATTTCCTATTACAGTCAAATGAAAAATATATATGTGAAATTAATGAATGAAGAAAATTGAAAGAGCTACTCCTTAAATTTTTTTACCCTGCCCCCAGTAAAATCATGTTTCTATTTTGTCAGCTTAGACCTATTTTTAAATGTTCATTTTCCCATTAGTGACCATTTAAACTTCCTGTCAGTTTCATCGACCCTCTCATTCAATTGCTTAATTAAGGGCCAAAGGCTTCCCTCGTATGAATATTTTCATTTCGTCACAAAAGACCATAAAAAAGCCCAGACTTGGAATTTCAGAATCAGAGGTATCATTCTTCTTTATACTTTTTAGTTGTTTCTGATTCACATTGATTACTAATTATTTGAGCATGTTGAATAAGGAGGATTAACATAATTGATTTTAAATGCCCCTTTAAAAAAAAAAAAGCCTATTCAGAATAATGGAATTTTATATACTTCTCAGAGAGAAAATGCAGATACAGTAATATTAAGCCTTATTCTCCTCAACCTCTCCGAAATCCCTGTAACAATTCAAATGTATGTTACAACCCAGAACACGCATGTGGTGGTGACTAAGTGACAACTGATATTTCAAGTGAATATATAAAATTTTCATGAAACTTTTATATATACAGTGTTTTTAAGTAAAGCCATTATAAAGTGAAATTGAATTGAATATCCTGTAAAAATCACTGTAGCAGTGTAAAATCCTAAAGATAATATTATATTTTCTAACATATCTAAGAGAGTGTTATTTTTTTATCATTCTGTTTTGGTAGTTTCATAAATTGTATTAGCATACTTGTGTGTCCCTTGATTTTAATTAGCTTCTTTGTGGCCTTAATGATGTCATTTTTTTCAGATATAGTTTAATACAGCTATAAAATATGCAAAATAGGTATTTCTGCGAGGTTTTAAGAATTTATGTATCAGTTGTATACATACAGTAAAACTTCACTTAGATCTTTATTAAGAATTATTGATTTAATATGGATTAAATAGAAGCCAACCTCATACTATCACTTTACCAGTAAAGCTAAAACTTGTGAAGATTTTTGGTGGAACTATCCAGACTCTTAGAAGCTGGTGAGTGTGCTCATCGCAGGCTGTTCACTGTTACAGGGCCCAGTAGGCTCTTTTGGGGGAAGATAGCATGTCTGAGACTGCATTAGAATGTCTTAAAACCTGTGTTTTAAGAAGAATCTTAATGAGGGCCCTTGATTAATACTGGATTTCAGTTAATCTGAAATAATGTTTTCAGCTATTGTGAAATATTAATTTGCAACATCATGGTGTCTTATTGAAAGAGTCTGTAAGCGTTTTCTCTGAAAAACATTTTGACATTTAAACCTCTACTTTAAAAGCCTCCAAGTAATATTTCCCCCAAAGGAGAATTGCCTGTAATTTACTGCAGAAGTTTTAAAGATGGAATCAGTGCTTTTCAAATCCTAAATTAAGAGTTACATGACAAAAAAAAGGACTATGAAGTTACAGTATTCTTCAGATCTTAGTTGATTTGGGAGGTAATTGCCTGATGTTTGTGTGAATTTTAAAATAGAGTTTAATGGGAGTTTAAAAGTGGAGTTTAAAAAGTGTCCTGATTGTGAGGTTCTGTCAAGATGAAACCCGCAGTGGCTGAAAAAGTTCATGTTGAATCGGGACTGTTTCCTCCAGATCCCAGCTTTGAATTCACAGTTTGTACTTACTGGTTGATTGCTGATGACAAAAGTGTGGGCCTTGTCATTGCTGGACTCCTTGAGGGATCGCCACTGGCTGGCCACGAGTGTGAGCTCACCTGCCATTCCCCTTCAGAAAGCCTCGCTTCTCATGGGGCAGCTGGGTGGAGGACTTTGATTTCTCATCTTTCTTAAACACCATAAAGTACATGCTACAGTATATCCCTGAAAGATACTCAAAAATATTGTGGCAGAGGCATTTAAAACCTGTGTTTATTTCAGTGAAGCCGACCTGGAAGTATACTCCAGCCAAGAGATGTTGGCAGGTTCTCCTTCGAGTGGCCAGCTGATTCTCAGGGTTGAACGGGAGAACACTGACGTCGTGTTCGATGTCGGGCTTGGGTTGAAGGGCCAGGTATCAACACCGGTTCTCTGTCTCCCCTTCTCGCTCCATGTGCGCCCAGGGATGTGTCGTCCGAGTCCGACAGCAACATCCGGCAGATCAACCAGGAGGCCGCGCATCGCCGCTTCCGCTCGCGCAGACACATCAGCGAGGACCTGGAGCCGGAGCCCAGCGAGGGCGGGGAGGGCCCCGAGGTGCGGCCCTGGCCTTCTCACTCCCTACAGACCCCTGCCTGCTCGCCTCCCACAGCGCCCCCTGTCTGTGGGTTCCGGGTGTTATCTCAGTAAAGGCTGTCTGAAGGAAAAGAGCACCGTCCGCTAGCTAGTTGAGGACCATTGGGGTATTTACTTAGAAAGTGCTTCTAGAGGCCATCTTCAAGCACGCATAATTCACATCACTAGGAAAGTGCATTTTTTAGCACTTAATTAATCTTAATGTATTTTCACTTTATACTTTTATTTTACCCCAGAGTCTAAACATACCTTATTAAACGGCAACATGGTAATCATCTTTGAGCAGTTGATGGAACCCTGCCCTGTAACTTCTTCGGGTACCAAATATAATTTTGAGTGGTTTTGACTTGGTGAAACAGGTTATTACCAAGAAAATACAAATTGGGGTGAACATAAATGTTCATAAATTCACCCTTAAATGTTTATGGCAAATCACTGGGAAAATATATATAAATTGAACAACAAATTAGTAATTGCCGTAACTTCAGTGCTGCCTTAACAACGCTGTTTACTTATTGGGAATCCATTCTTACATTAGGCAGATCATTCACAAAATGTTCCAGTGGTCAAAATTGGAAAAGCAAAATGAAAGATGCCGTATTAAATTCACTAAAAGTTACTTGATACCAGTGCTTACTAACAGTTTATAGCCTCTCTGCTATTTTCACTGTGAATCCTCAATGGTTAGAGTAAATGAAAATTCATGAAAATCGTAAATTCCTGAGGATATTTTTTTAACCCATGCAGGTAGTATCAAGTGCTAGAAGCAAGCCACTGCTCAGAGAGGTGCTGTTATAAAGGGGTTAAGAGCACAGCCCCTGGAGCCAGGCCTCCTTGGATCACTGTCCCCTAGCACCAGTCACTCCCTCGGCCTCAGTTTCCTCATCTGTTAATCAGGGTGGGAGCCTTATCTTCCTTATGGATGCTGGGAAGACTGAGTGCCTCCTTATCGCTCAGTAAATGTGAATGACAGTTAGGATGGTTATTACGAGGGCGGGGACAAGAGGGTCCCTCGTTCCACCACTCACCACAGCGTCTCTTCCCCGGCAGCCTTGGGAGACCATTTCGGAAGAAGTGAACATGAGCGGAGACTCACTCAGCCTGGCGCTGCCCCCGCCGCCAGCCTCACCCGTGTCCCGGACGAGCCCCCAAGAGCTGTCCGAGGAGCTGAGCAGAAGGCTGCAGGTCACTCCCGACTCCAACGGCGAGCAGTTTGGGTCTTTGATTGTAAGTCATGGTCTTGAGAAGTTGAGTGAATATTTGTCATTTTTTTTTGTTGTTGTCACTTTTCAGAGAATCTTGTTTGCAAATAACAACCAGGGTCTCCTAGCCCCCAAATAATTCTGACATTTCCCAAGTTCCTTCTTCCCTGGGAGAAGCAAAACTATACTAAACTTAGCCCAAGCAGGTGAAGAGCTTTCCTGATTCATAGATAACTCATCTATGACTTCTGTATTATTAAGCATTAACCTCATAGAATTTCTTTTCCCAGCAAAAGATTCCTGAAACAGTACCTTCGTCACAAAGTGGTATTTCACAGTGGGACCTGAGAGCCGTTGGGCCTCCATGTTGATCTCATACATCATACTCTGCATGCTTTATCATTCTCATTTCACAGGTGAAGGTGTGATGGTTAAGTGATCCATCCAAGACAGGTTAGGATGGGAGACAGAAGACATCTTGTAAGTCCCAGAGAAAGGCTGTGAAGTTGTGATACTGCCACTAGGATAGCATTTGAACTTGAGTTCTCAGCTGTCAAGCAGATTCATTCTAGATGCTTCAGGTGGGGCTAAGCCCCAGTGAGAGTCAGAAGAATCAGCCATGAAGACCTGTGTTTGACAACCCAAAACTGCAGGAAAAGCCCATAGAAAATTCTTGTTTGTACATAAAATTGAGAAGCAACGCAGTCTCAGTATTTTTCGAGAAACTGAACCAGCAGATGCCCTGTAGTGAATGATGGTAGTCCCTCAGCTGAAAATGGCATCCTGAAAAAATAATCATTATTACAGCCGTATCACATGTAAATGAGTAGGAGGGCTACATAAAATGTCAAAGTTAGTAGGTACTCACAAGACTGTCACTCCGTCAGCTGTGTGTTTTTATTTTAAAAGATACCATTGGCCCCATCGGGAGTTACAGTGACTACTCAGTTAATGTGCTTTTGTATTAAAACTCTATGAGTATCTTTCAGAAAGAGAAATACCACTGAGATGTAAGTTTAGTACTAAAGGGACGGGGGAAACAAAGAGTTTGCATACGCGGGGATCTGAACTGATAAGACTGTCGCTGTGGAAGCAGCATAAGCATGGAAGCCATGAATTTAAACCCTTATAAAAGGGAGTAAGTGCTGCCAGAACCATAGCAATGGTATGCCTTTAGTCTACCAAGTGAAAGCCACCATTTCAGTTACTTGTAATAGGGAACTTCTTCATTCTAGGTTCATAAAATATATTTAAGATGGAAGTATAAGTGACAGAATTATTTTGTGTTGAGTCCAGTTCAACTAGTAAGTATTTAGGAAGGAGGGGGTTCTTCTCCAGTTTTGCTTGTCAGAGTCACTCTGTATTCAAGGACAACAGCGTGAACTTTTCCTAAAGAACGAATCCTTCATGCTAACCACGTGGGAAGACTTGGGAAGCCTCCCATTTACCACCACAGAGTCCATCTTGGACCTTACCCCACTGTCCTCATTGGAAAATATTAAAAGTGAGGCGATGCTGCAGACTTGTCCCGTGTGCAAACTCATGGGAGTTGCTCGTTTGACCCCTGCCTTGAATGTGTGACCTGCTGCGGATCTGTGCATCCTTTTTTTTTTTTTAAGCTATATAGACCTATACACACAGTGAGAGGCACATATTACACATTATACTCAAGATTTTTTTTTTAGATTAACCTCACCTATTTTCCTTCATTCCTGTTCTGAACAACTTCATCTCCATTCAGAAGCTGAAAGTATTAATACCTAGCCCTTCAGAAGTAGCCTAAGATTGTATGTGAGTTCCCCTAGAAATAGAATCCAACTGATTCTTTGTCAGTGATAAGACCAGTCAATGACTGTTTAATAACTGTTAGGTCAGTATCGTTTCCTTTATTCCTGTTCCACTGGAATTTACCCAGAGGGTGCTTCTCAAAGCACAATATATGACTTTTAGCTGCTTTTTTCCATCATTGAAGCCGCATTACGGTGGCGCCCCCTTTCATGTTTTGGCCTCTTTGCTGTTATTGCTCAAGACACTTGAGAATGACAATGAAAGATACTTGATGACGTAAAAGATTATGTTCATTACTCCAGAAAGATGGTGTTTCATTGAATTACCTTCTGATATTAAAGAGCAGTCAGTAGGCTTGAGCGGTCAGTGTTTTAAACAGGAAACTTGTTTCTCAGCGTGTGTGTTCTGATGCTCTGTGTGCTTTCCTCCTGCAGCAGAGAGAGCCGTCCTCCAGGTTGAGGTCCTGCAGCGTCACCGACGCGGTCGCGGAGCAGGCTCATCTCCCGCCGGTAACCCACACTCATTTCCAGCCACCAGCTGGCTCTCTCGGCTTTTATTTAAAATCATCTGAGCTACCAAGGAAGAGTTTTTCCTGTGCAAAATCTACTTAACCATACACATGAGACATTAAAATGTCCTAGCAGATTGCCCAAGGAAAGTGGCTTTCCAATACAGAGAGTTGCCACTGCCACCAAAGTCTCTGAAATGCTAAAAAACTCCATTGCTTTGCGTTTCCATCCAAGTGAATGGCAAGTCTGATATGCCTACTTGATCGAAACATTAGCAATTCCTTTTTTAAAAACTTAATTTGGTCCCCAAAGCTGTATTCAAGTGACCTGTATCTCCAGAACATAGGAAAAACTCTTCTGGGTGGGCAGCAAGGAGCCCTTTCCATTACTAACAGGCTTAACTCTTAACACACTGAGTTTCTGTACCTTCTCTTTAAAGACAGCTCCCTTGACTCAAGACCTGGCTATAATTTGTTTCCACTTTCCCACTAGTTTTCATAGCTAGCAGCAAATATGGACGTGTAAAGGGTGTTAATAATTATATTGGACTTAAAATGAATGTTCTAATTGGGAGGCAGACCAGAACTGCCTGGGGAGGTGTTATTACACACATTAAAAATAAATTTTATGTAAATTTGTTTCTTGTTTTAGAGGAGGAAATGTTATGTGGTTTTAGCATGCTCAACTTAATGTTTGACCTTGACCAATTTTTATTATTATGACAAATCCTTGATCATCGTTAGCACTAATACTTATTGGATCTGAAATTGAAGGGAAAGAAAGATTGTACTTAACAGTTTTTGCAATCATGGCATCTTCCCTGTTGTATACATTTCTGCTCAACTTCACAGGATGTGTTTTGCCTAGATTTTAAGTCTTTTATGTTACAGAATGAATTAATAAATACATTAGTCAACTGAGTAACAGATTAGATTCAGTTGTGGCCTACATGGAAAGGGCTGGTAGGTCAGAAGCGTGACAAGAGTGTCCTCTCTGGGATGCAGTGCAGGCCTCCCCAAAAAAACGGAACAATCAGCTGCGGTGGGCCAGTGGGATCCTCTTCAGATGATTCTGTGATTGTCCTTGATGAATTAATGGCGCTTTCTCTCCTCTTCAAAAATCACTGTCCGTTGTATTGGCCAAAAGAGCTATTGATTCTTCCCTCTTTCTTTGCGCTCCACGAACCTGTGAACTCACTGATCACCAGCGGCCTCTTTAATTTTGAGTTTGGCAGATTTAAGAATCTGCTAATTGTTTAACAGTGGGGGCATGATTGTGGTGCTTTCTTTATTTTTTCATAAGACATCTCACATTGTTGTGGTTGTCAGTTCATTGTTTACCCAGATCAGGGCTGCACCCTGAGCCTTCTCTGGGTGGGCAGGTGATCCTGTTCCTCTTTTCCTTCTGGTCATCAGTGGTTGCTCCACTTTGTTTGGCCCGGGTGGATTGCAGAGATTCTGATTGATGTCACCTGCCTTGCTAGCTGCACCAGCTCTGATCCCTGATTCAGTAAGCAGTGGGTGGCCTCCCAGAATGCATTTCACTGATGTAAATTATCATTTAACAGCCCAGTGCCCCAGCTGGGAGAGCACGTTCATCAACTGTCACTGGTGGTGAGGCGCCAACGGTAATGACACCCTCGTTCAGACATTCTTGGCAAAACTGTGGGTCTGTTTTAATATTTGGGTAATGGTGAATATACAGTTTTTTCTCTTTGTTTTGATAAGAGCAGCTTCTGATGTGCCATGGAGCTGCACATTTCTTATTTTAATAAAACCTCACTTTCACATTCCTTGAAGGTACTGGGTAAAAGAAACAATTTTTAGTCCCATGTAGTTCTAAGAGCTGTCAAGCTTTAAGTTTTAATCTGAACCTTTTAGAGTTTATTTCTGCCTTTTAGTGTTTGTACTCCTGATAAGTTTCCCGCATGTGTTTAGAAGACATGGGCAAAATATTTTGGTTGGAGGAGAATCAAGGAAGCCCCAGAAATTGCACACACTTGTACATGTGAATTTCAGTGATGCATTCCCACTGCCGCATTTCAAAGGCTGACTCAGATGTTCTGTATCACAAGCAGGAACCAGTGACCTTTCTCTGTTGCCAGGGCCCCCAACTCACAGGTTCAAAGGTATGAACAATGGATATTCAGGAGGAAAATATATGAATATAATTCAGGAGGAGAGAGAAAGTATAATTAAGAAATTGAAAGGATCTAAGAAAAAATGGTGTTTTTAAGCCAAGTGTACTCTTCATTTTAAATAATTCCTGCTATTCATGTTTGTGGGTAACGCATGACTGTGTGCTTTGCCAGTTTTCTCCTTGATGCCTAAACACAGGCTAGCTTATAGTTCCAGGTTGGTGCTGCTATGACTGTTTGAAGAGTTTTCCTTGTTGTTTCACCTTTGTATGTTTGTTATAGCTGCTTATTACTCGAGAACACCTTTAAATACATACACGATTGCTGATTTTCTGCAGGATATTGATTTAAAGGAGCAATCTAGTTACATTGTTAGAATTGACAGCTCAGCATGGTACCTTGGAAAATCGAAGTGGCAGTCAGCAAAAATCAGGCCAGTTTAAGGTATCGAGCCGCAGTGATTGATGTGAAAGGAGCCTGTTGGGTGGGCCAGGCTCACCCTCCAGCAGAACTGAAGAAATTCCAGATGACCTAGTGAGCTTCCTATTGTGCATTAGTCGTTTCCATGGGCGTAGAGCTGCGAGGTAGATGAGGTCACTGCATGAAATGGTTTTAACAGGAAGCGGGGCCAGTGAGCTTCTACCCTGTCATGCACTTCATTGGCCTTGGGACCTGCTGTGAGTGTCCTGATAGCTGATGGTGTCCAGTGACAGGATGGACTGAGCTAGGATCTTCCCGAGCCAGGCGCCTGGCAGGGCAGGGTGACCCGTCCAGTGGGGTCCACGCAGCCCTGCCACCAGGCGACGCTTCTCGCCTGTGCCCTCCCCCTCCCCCCAGCAGTGAGCTAAAAATAGCAGTTTGGTTTTTGTTTCTTATCTTTAAAGAGCGGGTAGTAATATTTCCTAAATGTTTTATCTACTCTCACGCTTTCTGCATACCTGGTGATCTTCTGACTCGAGTAAGCCAGCCTCCTTTATGACTACATGAGAAACAGTCACGTCTGGGTTTTTTTCCCCACCCTCACCAGCCCTTGTCACCAATAGCCTTTGCTTTTCCAATTCCATCTCCTCCATGGATTTTCCCCTCTTTTATACCTCCTCCCTGTCCACCCCAACACCCAAGTGTGCCCCGTCAGCCTGGAGCGACCCTGGGACTCCCCACCCCTCCTTTCTCTGTGCTCTCACAGATGTACCTGTAGGTACACACACATACGCATGCGCTCACACACACAGGGAGAAAACGGAGAGCTCATATACATATTACTTAATCGACTTGATACTCACTTGGGTCATTTCCCTGGGACATACTGGTTATTACATAATACTGGTTACATTGAGATGCTGGGATGTGAACGCACCAGAGTCCCATGTTTCCCGCAAAGATGAGCCCTCGGCCGCCTCCCCTCGGCAGCTGCTTGTCCCGCGGCCTCACCCGTCCTGGCGTTGCTCTCTCTCCATGCAGGGCTTTCACGTCTCTGTTACGATCAGCACGCCCCGATTCTCACCTGCAGACCCACAGCTCTGACACGTGACATGGTGGTGTCACTGTCTAGCTGGCTGAGCCAGAGTCCACTCTGTGAGAGGAAATGAAAAGGGATAGCACAGTTTGGGGGGGTTGCTGTCTATCCCCTTAATATTCCACTGAGGTTAGAGTATAGCAGGGTTTGAGCACATCTTGAGGATATGTGATAGCGCCAAGCTGTTTACCATCTTTAAAAGCGTTTTGAAATTTTTACAGCTTCAGCATTATTGAGCACTTCATTTTAGTGAACTCAGTGGAGCTACCCTGAAGCTGTGGTCACGTGGCTCCTTGACATTGTGAAAGACAATGGTAGATGCAGATTGAGAGCTGAAACTTCTGGATTCAGCTGACCAGCTGTGCTTCAGTTGGCTCTCCGTTAACTGTTTCTTGAGGTGGCGTGGGATGCACGTGTGCAGGAGCAGTACAGACACCTGCCCACGTGCACACACACATGTACGCACACACATGCATGCATGCGTGCACACACACGTGCCCACACACATGCACACACACCGCGGGAGAGCCTGACGTTGGCTCCAGGCTGGCACTGCCACGGTCTCCTCATGGACGCTGAGCCCTGCTCCTCCCCAGCTGCGGGACGCGTTGTTTGGAGTCACAAATGGAGTTGTCCGCACAGGTAGTTCTTCAGGGTCATTTGGAAAGAAACCTGTAAAGAACCATTTCAATAACACCATCTTGCATCAGTGGAACTAGATTATAGGTTGCCAAGTCATTTCTCTATAGAAGGTAGAATGCACATTTGACTCAATTGCCATGTTCTCTACGACACTCCTGCTGCTGCTGCTGCTGCTGCTAAGTCGCTTCAGTCGTGTCCGACTCTCTGTGACCCCATAGATGGCAGCCCACCAGGTTCCCCCGTCCCCGGGATTCTCTAGGCAAGAACACTGGAGTGGGTTGCCATTTCCTTCTCCAATGCATGAAAGTGAAAAATGAAAGTGAAGTCGCTCAGTCGTGTCCGACTCTTAGCGACCACATGGACTGCAGCCTACCAGGCTCCTCCATCCATGGGATTTTCCAGGCAAGAGTACTAGAGTGGGGTGCCACTTATCCGCTATGACACTCCTAGTTTTCCATGAACTGATTAGTCCTATTAACTGTGGCTCTATGAAAGTAATCTGGTTGCTGGACGACTCTGCTGGAAGTCTCCCAGCTTTAGACCTTAGTCCTGAGATTATCCATGACACATCCCAGTTATTTTTGTTTATTAGCCTCCCCATAAACGTCCTTTCCAGGGATACCATAACTGTAAAACTATCCTTAAGATTTCCAGAATGGAGTTTTCCGAAGGCTTATCTAATTGCCTCTCCCCAAAAAATAACTCAAAGAGGAGGAAAGCAGCAAATTCCATTTGGTATTCCATTCAGCGAAAACACATTTGGTCCTCATGTAAACAACAGTAGGTCAAGGCTTGATAGCATGTATTGAACCAGAAATACTAATTGGCCACTAACTTTTAGGTTGCAACTCGGGTTCCACCTTAGGTCAGCAGAGTCCGTTGCCATAGCGCCCAGATAAAAAGTAGCCTGGAAATAGCTCTTTTATGTTGGTGCCACAGCAAGAGGAGGAGGGCGGAAAGAGCTTTCAGCCATAGACAGGTTCATCTGTCTTTAATACAGAAGGATCAAGCCTGCATGCTGGTGTTTCTTCCACTCTTGTTGTATCCCTGCACCTCAGTTCAGGATGCTACGTTGTCAGAGTCTTGAAATTACCATTATGGGGCCTTGGGGACTTTATCTGGAATAACGTCAACAAATAGTTGCTGAGGTTTTAGCACAGAGTTGTTGTGCAAATGCGCTTGCCTTGCTGGGTTAATGTGTTTTAGAAATAAGTATTAAGGCAGTCACTACATGGTCTCAGTTTCTCGTGGTTTTTTTGGAATGTGCTGTTGAACTCATGAAGTAGGATATTAAGCCTCATTGCCTGCAGTCCCCAGATTCCATGGCAGCCTCCCTGATCATGCTTTTCAGTTCGAGGTCTCACAGTGGACTGGGGGACCCTCTTTGCCAGGGGCCACTGTTGGTAGTGAACACGAAAGATGGGATGGACACAGGGAGAAGCTGGGCTGAGAGGTTAACATCAACCTCATCAAGAAAATACACCATATGTATGCCCATGGCTGATTTATGTTGATGTTTGGCAGAAACCAATGGAATTCTGCAAAGCAATTATCCTTCAATTAAAAAAGTAAATTTTAAACAAACAAAAAAAGAAAATATACCCGGTGAAACACCTGGAGGCTCAGAAGATCCTAGTTAGGGAAGACGGGCCCTGAAGGAAGCGGCTGCCTTTTGTAACCACACGTAAGAGATTACTCTTGGATTTAGGCCTCTTGTTTCTTTTACACTCTTGTCAAGAGCCATGTCTGCCAAGGCTTCTTATTCCTGAGCAGCACCCCTACCCCAGCTGCAGATCTTGTATGCAGCATCCGTACCTGCAGGACTTCCTGGGCAGCACCAACCTCAAATATCCTTCTCTTGGCCTCCATGAGTCATGGAGACATCCTGCTTTCCCAATATTTCTCCACCCCACCTGCATTTCTCAGACTGCTTCTTACAAGCCAAAAGATCACAGGATTCCTTTAGCGATCTCCTTTGGCGCATCCAAATCTAGTCCCTCAGTGCTGGACGTTCTCTCTCAGCCTGGAAGCTGCCTGCCTTCCATTCACCCTCTAAAGAGACAAATCCCACATGGGAAGATGGGGGAAATATAGCCTCAGCGGTCAGGTTCCTTGGGAGTTCTGGCCTGCCTCCTCCTGGGCTGGGACAGCTGAGATGTTCTGGTCGGTCGCTAGTGTAAAGGGGGGGGGGTCTCATAGAAAACAGACTCTGTCTCACCCACTCCCCGACCCTGAAATTTACATAGTATATGGGCCCTAAGGTGTTGAAGAATTTAGGGATGAGCTAGGAGAACATTCCTGTGGCAGCTAGATTTAGGAAGAGAGACTCAGAGCATCCCTCTCAGAGACAATAATGTTTGACACTTTGAAACATCTTTTAAGCTCTGCGTGGCCTCAAGTAAAATTTGGTAACCAAACCAAACCAGCATCATCTTCTCCTTCCTTATGATCACGTTGGCAGCACTCCCTACCTTGGAGGCTGCGTGGCCTGGAACTGAGTCCTGTGAGGTTTTGATCCTGTAGCTTGGGTGGGGGTTCACTTCACACTCGGTTTAAAGCTGTTGGAAACCTGTTGCTGTTTTCTGGACACTCGTGTTTCCGGTACCACTAGAATTAACTCACTTTGTCTAGCAGAGCTAATCCTCGGGGTATGTATGACTTTATGAAGCTGATCAAAAAGCAAATGCAGGATACTCAGTAATGATGATTTCTTACACAAACAGCCATCAGTGGCCTATGTACACACCACGCCGGGCCTGCCCTCGGGCTGGGAAGAGAGAAAAGATGCTAAGGGACGCACATACTATGTCAATCATAACAATCGAACCACAACTTGGACTCGGCCTATTGTGCAGGTATGCGGTTTGCCCTGCAGCTTCCGTCACAGGCATTCAGAAGCCAAAACGTCCACGACCCCCACGTTCCCGAGTTTTAGGTACTGTTCTGAGGAACCCATGTCAAAAGAAGATCTTTTCTTGCAACTGCGTTACTTTAAACATAACATTTGCCTAAGAAAGAATTCAGTCCCTGACTCAGTCTCTCCCTAGAGGGTCCATTTTATAAAAAAATATATAAATATATATGACCCGAAAGAGATTTTCAAAGGAAGAGCCTGTTGATCCCAGCGGGTAGCGCCCCTCCAGCCCCCGTTTTCTCTGAAGCTGGCTTTTCTGCCGGCTCGTGATTCATTTCTTACTTCCCTGGAGCGTGTTCCCGCATCCCTCGCCCCCGCCCCCGATGTTGCGTGTGGTCGGCTCCTCCATGCTTCCCACCGGCCAGACCTCTCGTGGCCGCTGGCCGCGCTGTTACTGGGTCCGCACCGCGCAGGGAGCGCCTCGCACGCCGCTAACTTGTGTTTGCCTCCAACGTAGCTCGCAGAAGACGGCGCGTCCGGATCCGCCACAAACAGTAACAACCACCTAATCGAGCCTCAGATCCGCCGGCCTCGTAGCCTCAGCTCGCCAACAGTAACTTTATCCGCCCCGCTGGAGGTGAGACGGCTGCCCGGCTCCCCGACCCCTCCTCACCCGCTCTTCTCTCTCCGCCGGGGGTGCGCGGGGCGCCGCCCCCCTCTCTGGCCGTCGCTGTGTTCGTGGTGAGGGGTGTCCTCGTGCGGCCTCACTCCATGCTTCCCATCCCTGGACTCTCACTGATTCTCACTGTCACGGGGCCGCGGCCACGGCGAGCCCCTGCTGGACGTGGGCGCCTCTCTTCCAAACTCTCTCCATTCTTGTGTTTCGCTCCTTCCTGCCTCATGAGACGCGCATAGCAGCTCTTTCCAACCCCAGTGCTCCCGTTGAGCTTTTACACACAGCTGTCGCTTCGATCATTCTTCCTCCCTCCCTCCTGTAGGGTCTTCCATCGTGTGGGCCTCGTGTTTCTGATGCGTGTCTGCAGCTCTGAGTCACCCACCGCTGGGCATCCGCTTTGCGCCCTCCCATTTCTGTGGTCTTAGCAACATCCCTTAATATCACAAAGGCTGGAGACTAAACCTTTGACACTGTAAACGTGACGGGCATCTTAAAGATGGCTGCGGGCTGCTCTGCGCCCGGGTTTAGGAGGTTGAGGAGTGACAAGGGGAGATGCCTCCCCCAGGCTGGGGTGTGGGTGTCCTGGTTAACAGGTGTGCCATCCCAGGAGCTTGTCTCCATTGACAGAGCTTTCTCCTTTTCTGCTCCAGAAATTGCCAGTCCGTCTCCATTAGACTGTGAGCTCATTAAGAGCAGGGCCACGTTTTTCTCCACCTTCTGTAAAATCCCCATCCATAATGGTTACTACCGAAAAGTATTTGGGGTTACCTACGGAGCAGCTATCAAGGGAGGGTGGTTATACTTACTTAATATTGTTGTGTGTTGAACCAATAGGAAAACATCACAGTTAGATTGTTTTTTAAAGTAAGCAGATGACAGAAGCAGGTTTTTTTTAGGCATTTCCCCCTGGTCCCATTTCAGAGAGAGGAGCGTTCCCTGACCCCCGGGGACGTGTTGACCCCTCTGAATCAGCACGTGACCAGAGTTCTAACGCTCATTATTATTCCTTAGGGCGCCAAGGACTCACCCGTACGTCGGGCTGTGAAAGATACCCTTTCCAACCCACAGTCCCCACAGCCATCACCTTACAACTCCCCCAAACCACAACACAAAGTCACACAGAGCTTCCTGCCGCCCGGCTGGGAGATGAGGATAGCGCCCAACGGCCGGCCCTTCTTCATTGACCACAACACAAAGACCACGACGTGGGTAAGGCCACTGCTTTATTTGGCTCCATTTTCACCCTGAGGTCTGGCATCTGTCCCTGACTCAGTATCCATGGTCCTTGCTGAGAAATTCCTTGGAACTATAGCGTATCCCCTGAGGGTCTCCAGAGCCTTCGCCTCGACTCTGCACGTAGGGGCTGGTAGGAGTGGGCAATTTACAGGCATGGACTCACGGCCACCCTGGGTATTGGTGCCTTTTCCTCAGAGCACTCATGGGAAGCTCCAGTGTTGACAGTTTACCGTATTTTGGAAGAAAAGGTAGTGCTCCATATTGCTGGAGTTTTTATCTTGCTGCTTCCTGTCTTAGGATGCTGTGACTTTATTAGGAATTCCAATCTTTCTACAAAGAATTTCTCTGTGTCACTTTTTTTTTGTATTTGTGTTGCCATTACCCATCTTTATTTTTATTTGACGCGTCCTTTTGGTGTTTACAGTTGGCATCAGATAAGTGTTTTACACTCCAGTGCTATATCACACTCTTAAATCGTGGGTTGGGAGACTTTGTAAATTTGATACCTCTTTTTTGGGATCATCTTGTCGCAGTTTTTTTCCTTAGTAACCGTGTTTGTCCTTGTGCCCCTGAATCGCACACGAGGGAGAGTATGTGTGCTGTGTTAACTTTGAGAAAAATGAGATTAATGAAAAGGACGCTTGCGTATCTTTACACTCCCCTGTTCACTCTGCCTTTGTTCAGGGCAGTCAGTGGTGGCTCATGGGAGGTAGCAGAGAGTTCTTTTTAAAGTCAGTGCTGTTTTTCTACTGTTTCATCTCTAGGCCAATAGTTAACCTGAAGTGGGTCCTCAGGTTTCTGACTGTTTCTGATGCTCCCAAAGGTTTGTTTTCCTTCCTGCCCCTTATATCCCCAACTGACTGTCCAGGTATGGAGTTGGGCTCATTCTTTTTATGTGCTGCACTGCTGTTTAGAACCGATGATTACATGAAATCTGGTTGAGTTTTGGTGGTTGTCACTGGCCCTGGCTCTTTGGTCTTGGACCAAGAGTCAACACATGCTTTAAATTCCCACTTCTAGTGAAGACACCAAATATACCCAGTTGCTAGAACAGCAGTATCATGTGAAGGAAGAGACCTGGACCCAAGTGACCTGGACTGTCATTTACACTCTACCCATGGCACGATGGTAATTCAGTCCCTTGAGAATTGGATTAGGTTCTCTCAGATCTCATGGATCATGGTACAGTGTGTCTTCACGAGGACATTCTTAGCACTTGGGGCAGGGCTGTGCTTGTTACTGCAGGACATTTAACATCCTTGGTCCCTGCCGCTGAATCCCAGTAGCCGCTGCCCCCTTCCCCACCCATCACACTGAAAACCTCGGAAGCACCCAGGCGTTTCCCAACACCCCTTAGTGAGAACCACTCCTATTTTGAAGTAAAGGAATAACCTGCAGAGACAATTTAAAATTCAGATCTGGTAGCATTCGTTTGGTAAACTCATCACTACTTCTCAGAGGTATAATAAGTAACAGTTTCATCTAAAGATAATGTTACGGGTTTGAGGCAACAGGAGAGTAGTAGATAGGAAGCTCCTTGGAAAACAGTGATAGAGATCGGTTTCAAAGTCTTTTTTTAACCCCCCTCAGGGATGTAGAACCTGTAGTAGTCTTACTACTGAAGCCATTTCTACTTGCTACAGCATTGCTGGGATTTCAGTTCCTCAGCCAGAAATGGGAGCTCCAGAAGTAGGGGGTAAATATTGTAAAAGTAGATGGATTAGTCTATGGAGCCACTGTGGCTTGCCAACATAAGCTATGATTTTAGTAATTTGAACTAGCTTAGTAATCAAATCCCCTAACCTTTTCACAGCCTTTCACGCCACAACTGCAGTGTAATCGCAGCTGGGCAGGTTTTCTTTTAAATAGCACCCGCTTTATTTATTGCCTGCATTGTTGCTGAATGAAACCCAGTTTGAATCTCCCATTGCTCCTTTTGACCAGATACTCGTGACTCACTGATTTTCAAATTTCAATTTGTTAAAACTATGTTTTGTCATGGCTGCTGTCATGAAAATCCTGAAGGTAGCAACAAAGAGTTCCACCAGCCGTCACCACCCTTCCCCACTCAGCGCGGTGTCCTGACACGGCTGCATTATCCCTGCTAAACAAAGGCCCATCAGCAGCGCTGACTGCGGAGCACATGCTCTGAACACGTGTTTATTCTGACAAAAGGTGGAGGGATGGGGAGAAACAGGAAGATAATTTTCGGCTTAAAACCTGTGTTGAGTTACTTTGGGGGTTGCTTTGTTTTTGTTTGTTTTTTTTTTAAAGAGAGAACAGCTATTCTTAGATTTGAGCATTATCAGAAAAAAAAGAAAAACCGGTCAGACGGGTCAAGAGGGATGAAAATGGACGTCTTCCCTCTGCACCCTGTGTGTTCTCGAGTCCTGCACGAACCAGAAGCTTCTCCTTTTTATACATTGATAGAAGAACCTTCCCTTTGCTTCCCCAGGCTGGTACTGGTGGTAGAGAACCCACCTGCCAGTGCAGGAGATGTGAGTTCAGTTGCTGGGTCAGGAAGATCCCCTGGAGAAGGAAATGGCAACTGGCCCCAGTATTCTTGCCTGGAGAATCCCATGGACTGAGGAGCCTGGTGGGCTACAGTCCATAGGGTCGCAGAGTCTGACACACATACCCCCCCCACACACACACACACCCACCCTTTGAGTCTGTTTATAACACACGGCCTCTGGCACTCACGAATCACAGAGGCAGGGTGACAGCCTGCTGTGGGCAATCAAGTCAGACATGTCAAATGCGCATCTCTTGGTCCCCACCAGGGTGGGGTGGCTGTGGATCTCCGGGAGACCCCTAGGGAGGTGAGAAGAGATTACACGAGGCTTCAGTGTGTCTGTTCCTTCTGCAGAAGAAGCAGCTCAAAGCATGTGTGTAAGAACATATTTATGTCTTTTACAGGACAAAGCATTGGCTTATTTCTGTAATGAGAAAGATTATACCGTAATTAAGTTTTAGGCTTGTTTTCTTTTCTACCCAGGTCCAAACTAATAAAAGTCACTGTAGTCCAGGCCTGGTGGTTGCTCCTTTCCAGGCTGGAAAAAGCACCACTTCTTTTCAACCAGCCAGCATGCCCTTACTTTACCTGTTTTTGAAGTGAATTCGCTCAGTCGTGTCCAACTCTTCGAAACCCCATGGACTGTAGCCCACCAGGCTCCTCCCTCCATGGGATTCTCCAGGCAAGAGTACTGGAGTAGGTTGCCATTTCCTTCTCCAGGGGATCTTCCTGACCCAGGGATCGAACCCAGGTCTCCTGCATTCCAGGCAGACGCTTTAACCTCTGCACCACCAGGGAAGCCCTTTATCTGTTTTTAATAAGTCCAATAAGAAATCACAGGTAGGGGAGACATGTGGGATCTTAGTTCCCCAACCAGGGATTGAACCCATGCCCCCTGCCTTGGAAAGCGAAGCCTTAACCACAGGACTGCTAGGGAACTCCCCAAAACCTTTTTTTTTAATGTTGATCTTTGCCTTCTATTTAAAAGCCCTTTCAACTGTATTTGAGGGAAGCAGTTGTGAAATCCTGATGTAATTGTGAAGGAGGGCTCTTCCTGTGTTGAGGCAAGGGAGAACAGCCCAGCCCGTGTCGTCTGTTTCACTCCTTCGTGTTCTCCGTCCGAGACCTCGCTAGGACTCTGGCTGACTCTCATCCCTCCGGTTGTCCCGGCTCACACGGGGCCTGGCTGTTTTCCTGCCCTGCCAGCTGCGCCCTCTGTCGGTCAGGGGAGTCCATGGGAGGGCGGCTTCATGGGCCCCCCCCAACTAGGCTGAGCCCGCAGAGCCTGATGGATGGCAGCTGCTGCCAGTGTTTTGATTTTTGTTAGTATAATAAAATCATAAACCCACCCCGGTCCCTCCAGCCCTCACATTCTCTGGGTTCCAGGTTTCCGTGCCGGGCCATTTTAGCAGACCTGGGAAACAGAGTTTATTTTATTCTTCATGCTTCTTCCCCCATTCCCGGTTGGTCACTTCTGTTTAATTGCAGTTGATTTTTTGTTTGTTTGTTTATCTTCTTTCGATCAGCAGCTCTTTACCAGAAGAGCTGGCTGTCTTTCACAGCAGCCTGCCTGTGTAATTCCAAGCATGGAGCATCCAGAAGCCCCAGCCTTGTGATCCCAGCCTCAGACTTTCTCTGAATCCAGCATCATCCAGGGCTGTGGGGGGGTTCCCCGTGGTGGGGACATTACTTGGGCCGGCTCACAGTTAGCCTTGGATGTGTGTGGTGGAATTCACCATTCTAAGGTTTTCCTCTTTCCATGACAAAACAGTCACAGATGTTTACCAGATGATCAGCTTTTTGGACCTTCTAAATCCTAAAGCTACTTGTATATCTACTTACACTGTAGGTGTTCCAATATGCTATAGAATACTGGAGTTTTTTTAGGTCTCTAATTATCCCTTTAAAAAGTTCAAGATCAATTTCCATCAAAAACTGCTAATATGATTTATTGCTTCTATTAACAGTTTGCTTATAGCTGACAGCACACGTTGATTTGTGTATGTGTGATTTTTGTTGTCACTGTTCTTGCCAGCCCCCTAAATCTGTCACTTTGTTATTATCTGGTGATACTAAGGGTTTATACTGTTCATTTGGGAGAAACATTTTTAAAGCTTTGTCGAGGTATCGTGCACATCCCATACCATTCACCCGTTTAAAATATACCTCAGAATGATGCTCAGAGCGTCACACACATGTGCGCCATCACCATCATCAGCTGCAGGACATTTCCACCCCGCCAGAGGAAGCCCCATGCCCATTAGCAGTCATGCTCCAGAATCCAGATGTTTAATACAGTCTTGGTATATAATCAGATGTAACTTCATATCTCCAGCGAAAAGTGAGGTTTATTATTTTCCCAGTTTTATATCAACTGTTTCATTTTCTTGCTGACTTGGGAAAATGCTGAGGCAGAAAACCTTTTAGTAATTTTAAGAGCAACAGAAGCTTTAACGTTATTGAAATACAGGGTTGTTTTGTTTTTTTTTTTTAAGATTTTAGGGTGACTTTTTGTTTCCCTATTAGGCTTATTTGGTTAATAATGTTATCGTTTTGTTTTCTAGTCATTTGAGTTTAAAAGATTATCATTTTGTTTGTTTTCTAATCTTTTGAGTTTAAAATCGGGATTCCCTAGGTTGCCCTGCATTTTTAATTGGGTCTGTATAAGTGAAGGGGCAGCCGCTAGACTCTAAACCAGAACCTCTGGGCAAGTTCTTGTTCTCTGTGAGACTCAGTTTCCTTGTCTAAGGGAGCAGAGATTATGTGCCCAACCTCCTAGCAAGGTAGCTGCAGAATCATACATCTGACTGCTCTTGGTAAGTTACAAAGCATGACCCAAGATGTCAGGGCACATATTTTTCTTTCATTGGTTCTGTGTGGTATCTGATAAAGCATATCCCTTAAGAAAAGTATTTTGTGAACTTTTAAGATCTAATATATACAACTTGGTCAAGAATCCCAGTGAAGTTCTCTCACAGGGATGTGACTTGATAAGATGTTGCCAGCTAATTCTGGGGCAGGACATGCCTGGGAAGTCAGACCAGATTTCAGACTTTCGGCTTTAGCTGAAGAGAGGGTGGAAGGGAGCAACAGCAGACTCAAGTGCTGTTGGAGAGGCTGTTGCTAACAGGCTAGCTGCCCTCACGCCAGGGCTCAGGGTCCATAGGGAGCTATATAAACCAGTGTCCCCACCCACTCCCTGTGGACTAGGGCCTTGTCTTCACCAGCATCCTCCACTCTGGTTTCCATGGTAACATCACTGCTGGAGCCCTCTCCCTCATCATCTGCTCCGGGTCTTGGGAAAACCTTTTACTTAAACGTTCTTGCTCTCCTCCTCTCATCGAGGACAAGGAGGAAGAGTGGAATCGTTTATGAGAGCTGGGGTGTCAGGCTTCCTACACCAAGGTGGGGTCCTCCCTTCCCCCACGCAGCAGGAGTGCACCCCCACGTACAGGCAGCCTGGTTGTTGTGGAGCACACACCTCCCGAAGGGGAGGACCAGTACTAATGGTCAGTCACTCCTAACATCTCCTGCCTTTTGCATTTCTCTTTTAGGAAGATCCACGCCTGAAATTTCCAGTACACATGCGGTCAAAGGCATCCTTAAACCCCAATGACCTTGGCCCTCTTCCTGTGAGTACACTGGAGACCCATAGACCAGTCTGCAAGTGTTTACTGAGTCACTGGCTTGGTACTGATAGGGAAGCCCTGTGATCTTCCCCTTCTCCGGGTTGAGTCCCTTTGGTCTGTAAGTTCTTAATAGAGTCAGTTTACACAGTTCACACCACACGTAGCTCTTCTGAGAGAGATGTCGGGATGGCTGCCCTCTTGCTAGTGGAAGGTACACCTTGCCGCTAGGATGTTCGAGGCTTTCTCTGCAGGTGATGAGTTAAGCAGCACACATTTATTTTGTAACTTAGCAACCATTGATATCCATCCATACTGCTGATTTAGTCATAGGAATAAAAATATTAAAAACTGTGGGAGAAAAAGGCATAAGTAATCGCAGAAGGTTTCTCTAAGTCATTATCCTGCAGATATTTTAAGTTGTTCCCCTTGTCGATGACTGTTTATAAATCTAATTTTTTATCAGTTCTTTTTTGGGCCCTGAGTGAGAAACGAGCTATTCATTCCAGGTTAAATTTTGAATGAAACCTTCTCCATGCTTTCTTCTTGACCCACCCCCCACCCCACCCCCGTTTTTTAAAAACCCTTATGGAGGCTGAAAGGTGGGGAGTGGTGCCCACTCCAAGACTTCTTTAAAGTGGAAAGGTGCTGGGAATTTTTTTGGTGATTGTTTCCCAAGAACCTTTCTATTGCCTGCTGTATGGTATTATACATACAGCCAAACTTGAAGCTCAAAAGATCAGGGTGAAGTCTTTATTCATCGGGTTATACAAATGTCCCACACTCCCCAGATATTTGGTTCCGGGGTTTAGATGGAAGGAGCCCAGAGGAGAGACTGGAGAGAGGGTTTAGAAGGTAAAAGGTGGCAGGCTTCTAGGTCTGCTGGATTCTAGACTTCAGTAGCACATGGGCACAGTCCAGATAATGAAAGCACACAAGACTGACCTTGGAAAAATTATCCAGATCTATTGGTTCCTGAGTCCTGAGTAGTGAGAGTTCACAGCAGAGAATTAGCACATCAGACTGTTCAACCGCCTGATGACATGGATGTAGCCTCCATCTCTCACATTTTGTATCAACCTTCCTCCTCCCTTTAGTACTCAGTAAATATACATTTAATTAGATGAGCTATTCCACCCCACGCTCCACTGTCTCACAGTGTGCTGGAGTTTCCCTGTGAAGCTTCTGAAATAAGAGCCCCTGGTCCCTGTTCATCACCCAGCGAGTACAGCTGGACTGCAGAACGTGTGCAGAAGTGTGTTGCTGGGTGTTGTCACCAGTTCATCTGAAATGTTTCCATTTCATTTTCTCTTCATGGGAAAATGTACCCCCAGGGAGAATGTGCCTCAGGGTCTCTAGTGTTCACCTTTGATTTTGGAACTGCTGGGTATTTTTGTCTTCTCTGTCTCTCTCCCCTGATATCAGCCTGGCTGGGAAGAAAGGATCCACTTGGACGGCCGGACGTTTTACATTGACCACAGTAAGTAGGCGCTGTTACGGGCACGTAGGTGGGGACGAGGGTGACTCAGATGTGGCCGTGAAAGCTGTGTCATCTTACTCTTCGTCTAGGCAGCCAGGTGTTATGTGGCGAGGACGATGCCAGAGACGCAGTGCCCTCGTACGGTACTGTCCCTGCCCCGCCTTCGCTTGAAGCAGCCATCCCAGTTTGACCTTGTGACCTATTAACTTTTTTTTTTAGTTGCAAAAATTTTTTTGACGACCTGATTGACAACCCCTTGACTTTTGCACTTTTAATAAATATACTCTGGTAATAGAAAATAAGATAAGAAGTGATGATCAGGTCAGAAATCTATGGAATGAGGGTTGCTTGAAGCAGCCGTCACGTTTTTTTAAATTCTGCCTTCAGGGGTCTCATGGCAAGACGCCCACTCGGACTTATTTTCTATTCACAGCATGTTTCCCTGCACCCAGCACACTAATACATACGCAGTTCTTTTCTTGAAATTGTAGTACATTTGCTGCGGACATTTGCTCCAGCTCCTGTGAATAAACGTGTGGTGTCTTGTGCCGACTAAAAGTTAAACTAATAAAAGTTTGCTTTTAGGCATTAGTTTTGTGGGGGGTTTTTTTCCCCTTGTTGGAGTGTTTCTCCATGGGATCATATTAGTAGATCCCTTAAACCTTCGGAAAAATGTATGTTAAAAAGAAGTCTTCAAGTAGATTTAAAGTTCATGTACATGTGTGATCTGATAGTATTTTGATCTTTGTTTTCATTTGGTTCATAAATGTGAGCATTAAGTCCACACCAGGTTGCCTAGCCTCACATTTTCTTCAGTTCAGTCACTCAGTCATGTCCGACTATTTGTGACCCCAGAGACTGCAGCATGCCAGGCTTCCCTGTCCATCACCAACTCCCGGAGCTTACTCAGATTCATGTCCATCAAGTCGGTGATGCCATCCAACCATCTCATCCTCTGTTGTCTCCTTCTCCTCCTGCCTTCAATCCTTCCCAGCATCAGGGTCTTTTCCAATGAGTCAGCTTAGGCAATGGCACCCCACTCCAGTACTCTTGCCTGGAAAATCCCATGGACGGAGGAACGTGGTAGGCTGCAGTCCATGGGGTCGCTGAGGGTCAGGCACGACTGAGTGACTTCACTTGCACTTTTCACCTTCATGCACTGGAGAAGGAAATGGCAACCCGCTCCCGTGTTCTTGCCTGGAGAATCCCAGGGACGGGGGAGCCTGGTGGGCTGCCGTCTCTGGGGTCGCACAGAGTCGGCATGACTGAAGTGACTTGGCGGCAGCAGCAGCTCTTTGCATCAGGTGGCCAAAGTACTGGAGTTTCAGCTTTAGTATCAGTCCTTCTGATGAATATCCAGGGTTGGTTTCCTTTAGGATTGACTGGTTGGATCTCCTTGCAGTCCAAGGGACTCTCAGGTGTCTTCTCCAATACCACAGTTCAAAAGCTTCAGTTCTTCAATGCTCAGCTTTCTTTATACTCCCAACTCTCACATCCATACATGACTACTGGAAAAACCACAGCCTTGACTAGACGGCCTTTTGTTGGCAAAGTAATGTCTCTGCTTTTTAATATGCTGTCTAGGTTGGTCATAGCTTTTCTTCCAAGGAGCAAGCATCTTTTAATTGCAATCTTGAAATTGCAGTGAATAAGCAGTGATTTTGGAGCCCAAGAAAATGAAAGTCTGTCATTGTTTCCCCATCTGTTTGCCATGAAGTGATTGGACTGGATGCCATGATCTTAGTTTTCTGAATGTTGAGTTTTAAACCAGCTTTTTCACTCTCCTCTTTCATTTCCATCAAGTTTCTCACATTTTCTTACCTCACTGCGCTGGTTAGCTAAGCACCTTGCTGAGCTGACCGGGAGGTCTGGCCTGGGTCCCCCTGTGAGTGGAGCCTGTCGCTGCCTCAAATCTCAGGTCCTCTTCCCAGCTTCCTACACCACCCGTGCACCGTAGAGAGAACTTTGCTTCTAGGCATAGGAGTTTGACGGGTTTTTATCAATCCAATTAAACAAGAAGCCCAACAATTCAGAATTCAATCAGAATGGTAGAAGTCCTGGATATGTTTAGGGATGTGTGTTACCCTTGGTTAAGTTTAGATTAAGGTACATAGCCTCATTTTTGTCTTTGACCAGTAATAACACTGACTCTTGCCTGCTCCCGGAGTCGTAGTGAGCATAAAATTGCTGCCATAGGTGCTGTGGAATAGGTGTCCTCCCACTTTTCCCCTTAATGTTCTATTTATAATTCTGCTGTTTCTTAGCATAATTTGTTTAAAATAGTCACACGCCTTTTTCCCACTAAAAACAAAAGACAGCCTTGTTTGCTGTTTTTTCACGCATTACCATTTCACTTTTCAAAGAGAGGTACTAGTAATAATAACCATTTTATTAAAACAAAGTCTTAACCGATCACACAGCCTTGGTCTTTTGCTCAGAAAGGACCTCATACAGCATTGCGGCCGTGTTCCGGCTGGCCATCTGATGCCAGGTCAACCTGAAGAGAGGTGGTCCTGATGTCCTGTGAGGCCCCAGGAACAAGAACAGCACAGTTGCAAAGTGCTATACTGGGATACATTAGAAATATGAAAAATCATGGCCTGGTTTTCTGGAGGCGTGCATAGACCTGAGGAAGTAAAGGCTTGACAAGTGGTGACTCAGCCGGCTGGTGGTGCCAGTGTTGTTGGGAAGTTGATGCCCGGGGTTAGAAAGTGGAGAGAGCTCGGCTTGAGAGGCAGCAGCAGAACAGCACCTCCACCCTAAGGCCTGCGCCCTCCTCCTGTTTGGAGAGCGTGCAGTGAGGCTGCTCAGTTGTGTCTGACTCTGTGCGACCCCATGGACTGTATGGAGTGGGTTGCCGTTTCCTTCTCCAGGGCATCTTCCTGACCCAGAAATCGAACCTGGGTCTCCTGCATTGCAGGCAGATGCTTTACTGTCTGAGCCACAAGGGAAGCCCCTGGTTTGGAGAGGGTAGTCCCTCGCTAAATGTCTGGGCGGTTCCTAATTCTTAATCGGTCCCTCCAAGCCCCACTCCGACATTCCCGGTTCCTCTTTCCAGACCACACAGCACTTGGGAGCCTCTCCCTCTTAACTCCCGGGACTCAGGGGATAGGATGTAGACCACACACGGAGCCTGGCTGGCCTGAGCTGTGCCCGTATATTTGCGGCACTAGTGGTAAAGAACCTGCCTGCCAGTGCTGGAGATACAAGAGGCGGGCCTCAGTCCCTGGGTCGGGAAGACCCCCTGGAGAAGGAAATGGCAACCCACTCCAGTGTTCTTGCCTGGAGAATCCCATGGACAAGGGAGCCTGGCGGGCTACAGTCCATGGGATCACAAAGGGTCGGACACAACTGAAGCGACTTGGCACACACACACGTTAGCTGGTAACGTAACATTTCTGCCATTTCTCCCTAATTTGTCAAGGTTTATTCAATGGGAAGTAATAAAGAGGTACATATCAATGAAACAGAGCTCCATTCATTGCCTTTCTGGAAAAAAAAAAAAGTCTAATCTGAAAAATGCAGCATACCTATTTTCTTTTTAAGACACTTGATCAGGTACAAAGAACCACTCAAAAATGGGTTGAGTTACCTGGAATTACCTTACCTTCCAAATCAGTTTCTCCTTCTAAACACTTCTCCCGAATCTCAGTTCCAGCAAAACTTGGCATCTTGCTTCATTCTGCTGCTGCCCCAGGACAGAGAGCAGTCCATCCCCACCACGCCGCTCAGCTGTGAGCGCGGGTGCCTTGTGGGGTGCTCAGGGTCATCCGTCTTCTGCTTCGCTGGGACTCATGACTGTGCACTGACTGTAGGAGACGGCAGTGCACTTGTCTGCTAATTCATTACGTTTTTTATTTTCTGCTTCATAAATTCTTGAGAAGTGAGACATATTTAAGATTAAAAATCTTCAAGATTTAATTTCAGAAGAGCATGAATGCTCAATACCAGTGTCTTCAGAGTCCATGATTGATTTGGCTGACATTTATCAGATTGGGCTTCCCAGGTGGCTCTGATAGTGAAGAATCTGCCTGCAATGTAGGATACCTGGGTTCATCCCTGGCTCAGGAAGATCCCCTGGAGAAGGGAATGGCTACCCACTCCAGTATTCTTGCCAGGAGAACTCCATGGACAGAGGGACTCTGGCGGGCTAAACAGTCCGTGGGGTCACAAAGAGTCAGACGCGACTGAGGAACTAACACTTTCACTTTATCAGATAGTTTGTATGTTTCAAGCCTGGTGTAAAAGGTTAAGGGAAGGTCTTGAACTGAGCCCTACGTCTCTCAGGAATTGTACGGTTCTTCTTAAAGACCTGAGGTGCCCAGGTGCTGAGTAGGTGGCCACCAGCAGCTTGTATATCAACACAGAGCTAGAAAGTAAGATTCCAGGGGTGCTCTCAATCTCGTTTCAGTTGTACCACGCCCACTGGTGGTGGTGGTGGTGGTTTAGTCAGTAAGTCGTGTCCGACTCTTGTGACCCCATAGGCTGTAGCCTGCCAGGCTCCTCTGTCCACGGGATTCTCCAGGCAAGAATACTGGAGTAGACTGCCGTTCCCTTCTCCTGGGTGGGTATCTTCCTGACCCAGGGATCGAACCCAGGTCTCCTGCATTGCAGGCAGATTCTTTACCATCTAAACCACCAGGGAAGCCGTACCAAACCCATTAATAGTATCTAAATGGACTAAGTCTCATTCTTCTACTTCATTCTTGCCCCTTGATTTGAAATATTATGGCTCAAAGACAAAAAGCAAGTTTAGGTTCAAACATTTCCGGGCCGAATGGGTAACTGGCCACCGATATTCTTATGTTGATAATTCGTAAGTGCAAAATTGACGATTATGATAACCTACAGAACCGTGTGTGGTTCTGAAAGCTTAGACTGTTTTAAAAAGGAGTTTGTTTTCACCATCCACTTCATTTGGCCATTTAAAAAACCGTAAGCTCCTGCTACATGCTGGGAACTGTGTTCAGTGGTGGAGAGGGAGCCACAGAGATGAGCAGCGCGCGGGCCCTGTCTGCCTTGGGCTCAGCTCAAGTAGGTCGGGAGTGCCAGGAGGTATTTAAGTGCTGCCTGAGGGGAGTGAGCCTGCTCTCCTGTCCAAGTGCTGGGCTCCAGAGGGGAGGCAGGCTCCAAGAGAAGGACCTTGTGGAATGGGTGGCTTTTCCAGTGGATCCAAAATAATGAGAGCGGTTTAGTCAGGCATGCCCAACAAAGAGAGGTTTCTGGAGGGAGAAAGCGGGTGATACCGTGATTAGAGAAGCACAGTGGCTTGCAAGCCGCCGGCATGCAACGAGCCAGGCTGACACAGGGTTAAGTTCAGCAGGAGCCTGCCAGGTGTGGGGACTTGGGTCCCTTCTGCAGCCAGACTGGAGCACCGGAGGGACTATCCAGAAGGGACTGACGTGGTCAAATTTGTTGTCTAGAAAGTCTCTTGGCAGAGCTGTAAAGGAAGTTCTGAACAGAGGTGAGGGAGCCTGAGGCCAGGGAAACCTCGAGAGAAGTGCAGGGAGAGGCAAGTGCTGCACAGAGAAGCCTTTTCAGCGAGAGGTGGGAACAGTGGTGGCCACCGTGGTGAAAGGTTGAGGGGAGGATGGGGGAGGTGGCAGGTTCAGATTTGCACCAGGAATGGATCGCGATGCTGTTCACAACGAAGACAAGGTTCTGTGAACCGCTTTGGTGTTGGAAGATGATGGCTTCGACTCTGGCAGAGTTGGGCTTGGGGTGTTTCCCATGGGAAATCTAGATGCAGGTATCAGGGATGAGCTCAGAGCTCCCATCCAGACAGAGCGCGAGCTGGCGTATGTAGGTAGCAGCTCATTTATTTTCTGCTTTGATGATGGTGCCCAGTCTATATATAGTCCAAGGCAGTTTTTACTCAGCTGTATTTTTCTTTTGTTTAGTTTTCTTTTTTCTTGTTCTCCATCACAGTAGCAGCTCTTACTTTCTGAAAACTTCTGTTTTCAAAGTAGGGAACCCAAAAATGCCTTTTACTTCATAAGCAGTCTCTAAAACATTTAAATATTTCATGTAACTTTTCTACCGAATTGTTAGAATCTGCAGTTGCCATGTACTTTGGTAGTTGTATTTTAATACTTTACCACTGCTCTGGTTACCATACCAGACTTCAAAAAATTCCTGGGATAGTCATTAACACCAAATATTTTAGTTATTCTTATTGGTCCATTTACTAAGTATACCAGAAATAGAATATACTTCTCAAACCAGTAATTTCCTTTTTTTAAAGCCAACTTAGATTTCCTAAAACTTGCCCGTCTCCCCTCCCCATATCTTTAATGTGAGTCCATCCCTGCGTGCCCCCCCAACATGCACAGCAATCCATAAAGTCATTTTAATTAATATTTGCTAAGTCGCTTCAGTCATGTCCGACTCTTTGCAACCCTGTGGACCATAGTGCACGGAGAGGCTCCTCTGTTCATGGGATTCTCCAGGTGAGAATACTGGAGTGAGTTGCCATTTCCTTCTCCAAGGAATCTTCCCCACCCAGGATTGAACCTGGGCCTCCTGCATTGCAGACAGCTTCTTTACCAACTGAGCCAAATGCACTGTCACAAATCCCAAGGGATTGGGTAGCTGTTTGTTTCCACCTTTACCATTGAAACGGTGGTATAGGTGCCACTGACCAGTCTTGTTGACACTGACTCATTTGGGAGAAAGAACCACTTCTCTCCAGCTTGGCCAGAAGGGAGTCTTTTCTCTGGCATCCTCCTCTGCTGTATTTAATTCTCATTTTTCAGCTTTCCTTAGCTGTTTTGATTTTTGTGTGCATCTGAGTGAAACGTAATGGATTATTCATTTGTTCAGCACAAGATTTTTCATCAAAAGCCGTTTGCAGCACCATAAGTAAACGGAATAGTATTTGAAATGAGAAAAAAATCATGTCTCCATGTTAACTTTTTATGTCTCCACACGACTTTTTATGCCTTTTTAAAAATTAAATGAAAATCAAGATCAAGTTATAAATCCTTGAAAAAACAGGGGTTTATAATTGAAATTCCAGCAGACTGTTTGCCAGAAAGTGTGAATACATGGTTGTACTTTAGTTGTGCATTTTTGATTGATTGCTTTTAACTAGACAGTATCAGAGGTGCCTATTCTGTCCTAACCCTGAAATACTAAGCTGTTTATCTTTGGGGGTCAGGATTGGGAACTGGGCAGCTTTTGGAAAATCCAGAAATAATTCTTTCTAAAACATTTTTAACATGAAATAGATTTGAACTAATAAGCCTTTTTATTTCTTTTTAATATTTTCAGATAGCAAAATTACTCAGTGGGAAGACCCAAGACTGCAGAACCCAGCTATTACTGGTCCGGTCAGTATTCTAAAGTTCTGACTCTTCAGTATAATATTTTGGTTACATCTAAGCACATATTTCTTGTATATTCCTGCCTCCCTTGGTACCAAGGGCCTGACTAGTGTCCTTGAGAAATTTAACATCACTCCTGTCTCCTCCTTCCTGGAATTCCTGGGTGAGACATTGATTGCTGCATTTTCCTGTTCATAGAGCTTTAAATGTAAAGGAAGGGAACATGAGTTACTAGCGGTAACAAAACTAAGCATTCTCTTTTGTGTTTTATAAGAGGGTAGATTAAAATACAACAACCAAAATGTCCTCCCTTCCTTATATGAAGCAAAATCTGGTCCTGGATTTGTAGAGTTTTGACATTTCTCGAGGCCACAGGTAGTATATGCATGATAACAAATTTGAATTGGATTCTGAATCTCTTCCGGGTCTAAGAATCTGCAGAGGTGTGGGTGAGATTGTAGCTGAGCTCCAGAGCTGGTAGAGTTAAGAATCCTTATCTCTGCTGACCCACTAATAGTCCCCTCATGTATGTACATCAGGCAGATAGTCTGCCTGTCACTCAGCAGTTAAAAAGTACCTGGTTTCAGACACCTGGGCGGAGTCTGGAATAGGCCACAGTGATCAGAGGGAATGCACCAGTCTTTTGTCAGTGGCTACATAAGTAAAAGGAGAGACTCTTGAAATTGCAGGAACCGTGCTGGAGTCAGCAGATTACAAACTGGGGAATCTTTTAAAAACTAGAGGAGCTAGGGGAAGTAAAGTTTGTTACATCGAGGGCTGAGCTAAGAGACCAATAGGTATATTTCAAATACCAGTTTTGGGGACGCCATTGGTGACCCGTTGTTTAAGGGTTAGCCTTCAATACGGAGGGTGCAGGGTTAGCCCGTGGTTGGGGAGCTGAGATCTCACGTGGCTTCGAGACCAAACAACCAAAACATATAACAAATTCAATAAAAACTTTTTAAATGGTCCACATCAAAAAAATCTTTTTAATACTAATTTTGTGACTTTAATCTGATTCAGTTCAAATCACGTTTTGAATTCTGTGCCCGTTTGAAAACTTAGATGATAATACAGGGCAAATGCACCTTGATGCCTGACTTCCCTTTAGCTACTTGTTGGATTTGTTCGGCTGCTTTGCTGCTGGTTAATGCAAAATGCCTAATAATACCTGTGTCAGAACAGACATCAGAGCTATTCCTCATGTAGTTTAACAAATACCAGCCTTACTGCTGTGGGTTCCTTTTGATATACTCACAGTCACAATAAGTCAGAGTAGTATTTTCCCTTCTCCATCATGAGAAACAAGGAAAATTCAAGAAACAATTCTGTTTTTCAAGCAGCAGAGGACTTTTGAATAATTCTGAAGCCTTTTCAAGTATCTGTCCATTACTGATCATCTGTCTTCATGCAACTTTGTTAGTTCTTATTCATTCCTATTGGAAATTATTTAGCATCATAAATCCAGATAGATTTACTGTGAGGGAAGATCGTTGTTTCTTTATTTTCTAATAAAAGAGGTTTGTTTACTCTTTTATTATAGGTAGTGGTATCTCTCTCAGTGAGAGCATGTGTATTTAGGTAATCATCACCTTAGTGTAGATAAGTGATTTTTGTTTTAATTTGGTTCTAAATTTTTGGGAATTTCCACAATGATTTCTTTTTGTTCTTAGCTTATAAATTATTTAGAATAAACCTTTTAGTTTCTAAGAGTTTGGGACGGTTTTTACCTCTTTCTTACTAATTATGGTCAGAGAATATTGTCCATGGAATATTGTTAGATATCTGAAACTTCTTTGGAGGCTTGACCATTTTTTGTTACTGCTCTTTTTGTCTTTGAAAAGAATGTATATTCTGTCTTTACTGGGTATAGAGTTCTTTATACACCTGTTTGATCAAGTCTGTGGTGTTCAACGTATCCATTTCCATCATGACTTTTTCCCTGGCTTTTCAAGTGTAATCGAGTCCGTTGGGTCAGAATCTCTCATGACAACTGTGGCTTTGTGAGTCACTGTGCTCACTCTGCTTCACTAGTATTTGCTTAATATATCTTTTCTGTCTCTTCTTACTTTCTGCTGGATTGATAGAGTAGTCTATTGTCTCTCATTTTCTATACTTGGAAGTTGTATTCTCTATTTCTGTTCTTTTGGTGCTCACATTAATACTTTTAACCAACATACTTGACTTAATGTCAAAATTAATCACCTGCTCTCTCTCTTCCTAGATAATATACAACTCTGGGGAACTTTCATGCTGTTCTCCTAAAAAGAAATGATGCAAATGAACTTACTTACAAAACAAAAACAGACTCACAGACTTAGCGAACAAACTTATAGTTGCCCAGGGGAAGAGATAGTTAGGGAGTTTGGAATGGACATATACACACTGCTGTATTTAAAATGGATAACCAACTCGGACCTACTATATAACACAGGGAACTCTGCTCAATGTTTTGTGGCAGACTGAAAGGGAGGAGAGTTTAGGGGGAAATGGATACTTGTATATGTATGGCTGAATCCCTGTGCTATTCACCTGAAACTATCAAAGCATTGTTAATCAGCTATACCTTAATATAAAATAAAAAAAGTTTTTAAGTGCTGTTCTTCTCAGTCCCACTTTCCATTGTTCAAAGGAATTTTAAAACTACTTTATCTTTAAACTTGCCAAATGAAAGTGAAAGTTACTCAGTCATGTCCGACTCTTTGCGACCCCATGGACTATACAATCCATGGAATTCTCCAGGCCAGAATATTGGAGTGGGTAGCTGTTCCCTTCTCCAGGGGCTCTTCCCAACCCAGGGATCAAACCTAGGTCTCCCACATTGCAGGTGGATTCTTTACCAGCTGAGCTACCAGGGAAGCACCAGAAACTTGCCAAATAATCATTAACATTTTCTTTTTTTTTTTTTTTTACCTTCAATGTTTGTTTAATTTACTTATATGTAATCAAATCTCTTTGCCTACCCTTGGTTCTTGCATTTACTTTTTTCCAGGTTAAGTTTTCTCCTTAATGAAGTTTAACCTCTAGTTCATGATTCTAAAACTATAGCCTATAGATCAGCAGAGTCAGAACCATTCAGAAACTTATTAGAAATGCACCTTTTGAGGTCCTAACCCAGACCTGCTGAAAATCAGCAACATTGGTGTGGGCCCTGCAGTCTGTGTTTTAATACCACCCCCACCCCTCCAAGGATTCTGACGCCCACCCAAGTTTGAGCACCTCTGCTCTGTCAGCAATTTCAGTGAGAGTGTGAGAGAGAAGGGGCTTACCTACCTGTCTGTCAAATGATAGTTTAGCTGACTATAGAATTCTTGCTCAACAATTAACTTTCCTTCAGTACTTTGAAGTTGTTGTTTTTTTTCTATTCCAACCTCCATAACTGATGATGAGAAGTTTGTTGTCAATCTGATTGTCATTTTTTGATGAGTAAATCTCTCTTTTCTCTAGTGATTTTTAATTCTTCTGTCTTTATTTTCCTACACTTTTACTATCATGAATTGTAAGTGTAGGTTTCTTTTTATTTGTTCTACTTTGGATTTATCGTGATTCTTCCTCTTGGGGATTGCATCTTTCCTTTATCTGGGAAAGTTCCCCACAGTTATTCCTTTGCACATTGTATCTTTTCCATTTTTATTATCTGTATCAGTAACTCATACTAGGTATTTGATTCAATTTTATATTCTGTCTTATTTCTGAGCTTGTCTATCTTCTATCTGTCTAATTGCCATATTGCGGGCTCAACTCTCCCAGTTAATTACCTTTTTATCATCTACTCTCTATCAGTTCATTGCGTGTATTATTTCAGTGACTGGGTTCAATTGCTCAAAATTCTCTTTGATCTTTTAAAATTCGCTTGGCCTTTTTAGTTACTGTTATTCTGTCCTGTTCTTTGCTTTTATTTATTTTTCTACCCATACTTGCAGCTTTTAAATCATCCTTAGAATACTTATTTCATAGCCTCTTTTATATTTATTGTTATCTCTGGTCTTAGTGGTGTTAAATCTCCCACTTGTCGTGTCTGTAAACTCTCCTCAGTGGTAGGTGATTGTCCAGTTCATTGTATAATTTTTTGTTTTTAAGTGCATATGTACTCATTTTTTTTATCTTATGGGTCTTTGATATGTCCTGAACTGTACTTACTGTTAACTGTCTAGTTTATATTTATACACCCTTAGTTACTATAACTGTGGGCCTCATACTCACTCTGGTGTATAGGCTTGGAGTCTGAGTTTATTAGAGGTCTGAGTTTGTTTATTATTTTTCTCCCAGTTATGATCCTGGACGGAAGGTAAGCTTCCTTGCAACTTCCCCAGGCCTGTGGGTAGAATTTTCTTGTATGCTTCTCAGATGAGGGTCTTCTGCAGGGAGCCGTGTTCTGATCCCCTGGGCCATACAGACTGTAGGCCATGTACTGTGTCCCCACATGAGGATTAAAAACTCAAGCCCAAGCGCCGAGGCTGGGTCCAAACCCCAGTTCTCTAATTTTGAGTCTTTCTGCCTATCTGGTACCTAGAGTTTCTCTCTTTTTCCCAAGTTTTAAAAATGTCTACATACTGGGGGAGAGGGGACCCTTCTGTGACATTACTGTGATTCAGTATGCTCTTGGTATTCCAAGTGTCACCATGAAAGGCCCTGGAAATATGAAGTGCTGTTCATACTTGCTTCTCTTAAGAACACTATCTCATGCTTGTGTAACGCTTTGTACCTGTTCAAGAACTTTATATAACCAACTGCTCTGAAACGCACAGCAGTCCCCTCAGGATGGTAGGGAAAAAGTTGTGACTCCCAGTTTTTCAGAAGCTCCTTGTGTGGCTGAAAGTTAAAGTCTGTGTCAGAATCCAGGCCGGAGCCTCAGCTCTCCTGGCCCTACCAATGTGTCTATGTCAGGCCCGGGCCCTTCTCTGCCAGGAGCTCCAGTGTCAGTAGTGGACAATGATGGCAGACAAATACTGAGGACCCACTTACACAGTGTCAGATTTTCATTTTCTTCAAAAAAGAAAGCTTATTTAATAGAGGGCAGCTTTAATCAACAGATACCTTCATTTTTTAAATAGGTTTATTTAAAAGTTATGTTGTGGATAAGAAAATAAGATGCCAGATTTTCATGAGAGAATAAATAATTTGGCCTGTCCGATACAAGAAATGTAATTCTCTTCAGAGGCTGCAGTTAATGGATGTCTTTATCCTGATACGTTGTTGGAATCTTTTTAGGAGAAGGATATAAAAAGCCATTATAAGAACGACCCCTAGAGAGAAAATACGAGTGTTAGAGGAGGAGGAAGATTTCTTAGCTTTCATGCATCATCTCCTCAGAAGAAGAAAGGCCAGAAATATCTCAGCACTGATTTCCACCCACAGCTAGTCAGCAGCTAGCAGATTATAAACCAGACGGGGCGGAGTACCATGGGCTGGGGCAACACTTTGAAATACACTCCTTGGGAAACTTGTCGTTTAAGACTGTCAGACTTGCATACACAGTGATGAATGCTCAAGCCTTTTTTCAGTGTTTTCAGATGAAGAAACAAAAAATAATTACTGGGAATGACATATTTGGGGAAATGGAAGAGCCTTAAAATTTGACTTGGCGAGTTCATCCACTTCACTGAGCAAGCAGTCGAGAGTAGAGAGGTCGTGTGACAGAGCTAGCTGGCAGGGAGTCTCCTACAAATCTGGGCTTCTGAAGCTGGCCTGACACCAGAAAAAGAAATCATTTTTTTTTCCGTCTTAGTTTTCTTCTATCACAGCTAACCATACCTGAGAACCTCAGACAAATACTTTTCCTTTTTGACACTTCGCTTTCTTTGAGATCTCACTGCTCCTGTCATGGTTTGTTCCCTCCTGCCACTCTCATTTCTACTCAGGTCTCTTTCCCAGAGCTGCCTTCCCCAGCCATCTCATATAAGAGGAATTCTATCATTTTCCTGCCTTGCATTTACTTAGGTATTCATTTAGTTTTTATTGCCCGTTGCTCACAGTAGCTTCTAAAAAAGCTACAGAGCAAAAAGCATGATAATGTCTTTATTGGCTTATGTCAGACCATTGTATCCATTTCCTTATGTTGGTGGCTGTCCAGATGGTAATAAAATCTCTACCTTTTCTGGAATCAAAAGTCATACATTATTTCATCAGACTGAACACCGTCCAAAATAAATATGATATACAGTCAAGTCTGATGTTCAGTGGAGAAGCAAAGACTGGCTTGAATACTGAAAATGAGGAACAAACCGTAGGTGGTATAGATTGTCTTTTTTTTTAGTTGAAGTATGGTCGATCTGCAGTATTATGCCAGTCTCCACCATGCAGCAGTGACTCAGTTATACGCGCACTGAGTGTAGGTATAAATATGTATATGTAGTTACATATATAAACTGTATATGATTTATACCAGGATATTGAATAGAGTTCCCATGCTTGTTGTCTGTCGTTTCTAGGTGTAACAGTTTGCATCTCCCCACCCCGACCTCCAGTCCTCTCTGCCTCTCCCCCTTGGTAGCCAGTTGTCTTCAAAATGCTCTTAAGACACATAAACATAATGTCTTTTGCTCTTGAATCACAAGGCAGGCTACTGACATGATCATGGTTTTCTGTGACAGCAGCTACTTATTTTTGTTTTGGCCTAGTTGTTGTCTGTGAGGTCGTGTCTTTAGGCAGTATGAAGGAAAGAAGCTCTTGCTCTTCATTTTCGCTCTTTCTGGTCAGGAATAAGCGTGGCCAATGCAGGTCAGGACGCAACAGTTAGAACTGGACATGGAACAACAGACTGGTTCCAAATAGGAAAAGGAGTACATCAAGGCTGTATATTGTCACCCTGCTTATTTAACTTATATGCAGAGTACATCATGAGAAATGCTGGACTGGAAGAAACACAAGCTGGAATCAAGATTGCCGGGAGAAATATCAGTCACCTCAGATATGCAGATGACACCACCCTTATGGCAGAAAGTGAAGAGGAACTAAAAAGCCTCTTGATGAAAGTGAAAGAGGAGAGTGAAAAAGTTGGCTTAAAGCTCAATATTCAGAAAACGAAGATCATGGCATCCGGTCCCATCACTTCATGGGAAATAGATGGGGAAACAGTAGAAACAGTGTCAGACTTTATTTTTTGGGGCTCCAAAATCACTGCAGATGGTGACTGCAGCCATGAAATTAAAAGATGCTTACTCCTTGGAAGAAAAGTTATGACCAACCTAGATAGTATATTCAAAAGCAGAGACATTACTTTGCTGACTAAGGTCCGTCAAGTCAAGGCTGTGGTTTTTCCAGTAGTCATGTATGGATGTGAGAGTTGGACTGTGAGGAAGGCTGAGCACCGAAGAACTGATGCTTTTGAACTGTGGTGTTGGAGAAGACTCTTAAGAGTCCCTTGGACTGCAAGGAGATCCGACCAGTCCATTCTGAAGATCAGCCCTGGGATTTCCTTGGAAGGAATGATGCTAAAGCTGAAACTCCAGTACTTTGGCCACCTCATGCGAAGAGTTGACTCATTGGAAAAGACTCTGATGCTGGGAGGGATTGGGGGCAGGAGGAGAAGGGGACGACAGAGGATGAGATGGCTGGATGGCATCACAGACTCGTTGGATGTGAGTCTGAGTGAACTCCGGGAGTTGGTGATGGACAGGGAGGCCTGGCGTGCTGCGATTCATGAGGTCACAAAGAGTCGGACACAAGTGAGCAACTGAACTGAACTGAACTGAAGGCGTAAGGTTTGGAGTCTGGAAACCCTTTGCAAAAGATCAGTATATTTCATTAATGCAGCCCAAAATGATACCAGCAGAAGTATTCTTGCTCATACTCATACTCTGCTCCAGAAAGCAATGAGTTGTTCTGAGTGTAAGGCTGTCCAATTTTGCTTGTGTGTGTGTAAAAGCCAATCCTTTCTGCTTCAGAAAAAGAACTGTAAGCCTTTTCAACAGCTTGAAGTCAGGGCTCTCAGATACTGTAAGCTGCCTGACAACATAACAAGTAGGGAATATTTGAATGACGATATAAAAATGTTACTGCTGTACCTGAAGAGATCCCAGAATGAATAACGTTAGCTCAGTTACCGAGCTTACTTCTGTGTATCATCCCTCTGCTCCATAGACACAGCCTTCCAGATTTAAAGAGATCCTTGCCCACGACCACTAAATAATCAGCTCCTAAAATGAGGACGTTTCCAGCATGCTGTCTACTCAGTTTTTTATTCCTTGACAAGAGAATCAGTTCACTTGCCTTTCTGCTGTTAACTTTTTCTCCCAAAAATTGTTAAAGCACAGTTAGTCTTTTCTGAATGACAGTGCAGCTCATTTGGAGTTGCGTGTTAAAATATATGGTAGCCAATAACGTATCTAAGCTATAATCCATAAAAAGATTACAATGCACCTTGATGCACATTCAGACAAAAGTCACATGGAAAGTCTATTTACTTCATGTATAATATCTCTCGGACGTGGGGCTGCTCCTCCCAGCCACTGCCTCTGACCTTGGGCATGGGTTAGGGTCAGGATAATCATGATGGTGTGATCACTCACCTAGAGCCAGACATCCTGGAATGTGAAGTCAAGTGGGCCTTAGAAAGCATCACTACGAACAAAGCTAGTGGAGGTGATGGAATTCCAGTTGAGCTATTTGAAATCCTGAAAGATGATGCTTTCAAAGTGCTGCACTCAATATGCCAGCAAATTTTGAAAACTCAGCAGTGGCCACAGGACTGGAAAAGGTCAGTTTTCATTCCAATCCCAAAGAAAGGCAATGCCAAAGAATGCTCAAACTACCGCACAATTGTACTCATCTCACACGCTAGTAAAGTAATGCTCAAAATTCTCCAAGCCAGGCTTCAGCAATACGTGAACCATGAACTTCCCGATGTTCAAGCTGGTTTTAGAAAAGGCAGAGGAACCAGAGATCAAATTGCCAACATCCGCTGGATCATGGAAAAAGCAAGAGAGTTCCAGAAAAACATCTATTTCTGCTTTATTGACTATGCCAAAGCCTTTGACTGTGTGGATCGCAATAAACTGTGGAAAATTCTGAAAGAGATGGGAATACCAGACCACCTGACCTGCCTCTTGAGAAACCTATATGCAGGTCAGGAAGCAACAGTTAGAACTGGACATGGAACAACAGACTGGTTCCAAATAGGAAAAGGAGTATGTCAAGGCTGTAAATTGTCACCCTGCTTATTTAACTTATATGCAGAGTACATCATGAGAAACACTGGTCTGGAAGAAGCACAAGCTGGAATCAAGATTGCCGGGAGAAATATCAATCACCTCAGATATGCAGATGACACCACCCTTATGGCAGAAAGTGTAGAGGAACTAAAAAGCCTCTTGATGAAAGTGAAAGAGGAGAGTGAAAAAGTTGGCTTAAAGCTCAACATTCAGAAAACGAAGATCATGGCATCCGGTCCCATCACTTCATGGGAAATAGATGGGGAAACAGTGTCAGAGTTCCTTTTTTGGGGCTCCAAAATCACTGCAGATAGTGATTGCAGCCATGAAATTAAAAGACACTCCTTGGAAGGAAGTTATGACCAACCTATAGATAGCATATTCAAAAGCAGAGACATTACTTTGCCAACAAAGGTCCATCTAGTCAAGGCTATGGTTTTTCCAGTGGTCATGTATGGCTGTGAGAGTTGGGCTGTGAAGAAAGCTGAGCGCTGAACAGTTGATGCTTTTGAACTGTGGTGCTGGAGAAGACTCTTGAGAGTCCCTTGGACTGCAAGGAGATCCAACTAGACCATCCTAAAGGAAATCAATCCTGGGTGTTCTTTGGAAGGAATGATACTAAAGCTGAAATTCCAGTACTTTGGCCACCTCATGCAAAGAGTTGATTCATTGGAAAAGACCCTGATGCTGGGAGGGATTGGGGGCAGGAGGAGAAGGGGACGACAGAAGATGAGATGGCTGGATGGCATCACCGACTCGATGGACATGAGTTTGAGTGAACTCTGGGAGTTGATGATGGACAGGGAGGCCTAGTGTGCTGTGATTCATGGGGTCGCGAAGAGTCGGACATGACTGAGTGACTGAACTGAACTGATAATATCTCTAAGTGATTTCTTGAACATCCGTATTGTTTTCAGGGATGAAAGCCTCATTCAGTACTGAATAATCTTAATCATTTCTAGAACTTCCCATATGGTGTGCAGACATTATGTAAATTTCAGTGATTATATGAAGAGTGACAATTTTAAGGTTCATGATTCATGAAATTTTCTGAATGTTGGCTTCATGTACAGAAAATTTCAACTGTATTGTTCATATTGTCTATATTTATACATTTGTCTTCCAGGCTGTTCCTTACTCCAGAGAATTTAAGCAGAAATATGACTACTTTAGAAAGAAATTAAAGAAACCTGTGAGTACATGTCTTCCAAAAATGTTGCCTTAGTCATTTGTAAGTTACCAAAATTACTTCAGTGAGAACTTGTTTCTTACTTTTATGTCTATACCAAAAATGCTACTTTCCTTTTTTCACTCCACTTGAATCCACCTGGATTTCCGATCTGAATTTTCTTTTTAACAGAAATGGTAAGTGAATATTAACTTAGTATTATTGGGTTGGCCAAAAAGTTCCTTTGGGTGTTTCTATATCATCTTTCAGAAAAACATTTTGGCCAACTCAAAACATATTAAATCACCTGAAGGTAATCTCTTATGTAATACATAAAAAGATAGAAATGATTTTATGAGATATACAATAATTCAGGACCAAGTGAAAAAATTTGGAGAAGCCTGTGCAGTTGCTTACGGTTACCCTAATTAATAAAACCTTGGTCCTAATTATAAAAATGTTCAAGTCTGTCCCTTTAAATTCCAATAGGTACAACATAAATATAATTTATAATATTCTGGCATATTAAGACCAAATGTCATTTTCAGAGTAAAAATTCTCACTGGGAAACCCATTAAGATTCTGGCAAAACCAAGAAATCTTGTAAGGCTTTTTGCAGGCAGTGTTTTAAATTACAGTATTATATTTTCTACTGACGCATCTCCCCAGATCCTTTAACTCTGCGTCTGCTGTTTCACTCTGGTCTCGCCTGTCTGGTGAGGATTTTCCCAGTCTTCTCCTCAGTTCATGCCTTCACTCTTTCTGGGGTGTTTTCACCCAGGTCACTGTTGATTGGCTTCTGCTCCTGGGAAAAGGGGTGTGTCTCCCCCAGCTCAGATCTCCCCGTCTGCCTGTGCTTCCTGCCTGTCTCCCCCAGCCCATTCCACTCCCTCAGTTATGCCCTCTCCCACCTCTGTTGTGGGTGAGACACTGGTGATGCAGAGATGCCTGGAACCCAGCCTCCGCCTCGGGGAGCTCCCACTAAAGTTTTTGTTCTCTTGTCCATCACCCCGAATGAAGGAGATCCTGGGTAACTCCATTTCAGAATGACTGAGATTTGAACCTGTGGAATTCCCGTGTTTCTTTGTGAGTCGCCTGCGTTTCTTCTGAGGATAAGTGATGACTCTGAGGGTCCCACCCTGTCTCACTCTGTAGCACTTACACTCTGCGGTACCTTCTGCCTGGAAACTGACTCTGCAAATCCATCGTCATAACAGAGCTGACCCTGGGCCTGTTTTGCCAGGAAGCAGTTATTTACAACTTCAGTCAAGTGCCTTTTAATTTTCACATTTATCGTTAAACAGCTCTGGCCTTTGGCCTGATCATCAGAGTCTGCCCACCCCCACCCTGGCAATAGAATTAGCTTCTAAGCATCATGGACCCATGCCTGCAGCCGGAGCCCCTACCAGGGCTCAGAGTCATCCCAGCCTGGCTAGGTGGGGATTGTCTATGGGTTTAACGTCTGGACTGAAGTCCCTTTCTTTGACTGAAACAATATAGAGAGCTGATCATGTTTCACTTGTCAGCGGGTGGATAAGGGCCCCTCAGTTGCTCATAAAAGCGGGCCAGGATGATTTGTCTCTACTCAGCGTAGTTTCTTCCGCAGCACGTGTTGCTGACTCAGTGGATGACAGCTGCTCGTGGGTGCTGTGTGTCTCCTCCTGACGTAGCAAGGCTTTCTGTCTGTGAAGAAAAATCTAGAAAGGCAGAGCCCCAACTGGGACCATTCGTCACTGATTGTTTATTTGAAGGCTGCCATCATTCTGCTCTTTGTTGTTTTTCTGTTAGGAAGTCAGGTGTATATTTACTCTCTGACCGTGTGTCGGTTTTTTTGTTTTTGTTTTTTTCCTTTAATTTAGGCGGATATTCCAAATAGGTTTGAAATGAAACTTCACAGAAATAACATATTTGAAGAGTCCTATAGGAGAATCATGTCTGTGAAAAGACCAGATGTCCTGAAAGCTAGGCTGTGGATTGAGTTTGAATCGGAGAAAGGTCTGGACTACGGGGGCGTGGCCAGAGAGTGGTTCTTCCTACTGTCCAAGGAGATGTTCAACCCTTACTATGGCCTCTTCGAGTACTCGGCAACGTAAGTGTCTGGAATGCATCCAGAATGTGTCCCCCACTGAGACAGGTTTATTCCTCATGAATAAATGAGAGAGGTGAGATGATGAGAGAGTGGGCTTCCCTGGTAGCTCAGCTGGTAAAGGATCCACCTGCAATGCAGGAGAACCTGGTTTGATTCCTGGGTCAGGAAAATCCCCTGGAGATGGACGAGGCTACCGACTCTAGTATTTTGGGGCTTCCGTGGTGGCTCAGACAGTAAAGAATCTGCCTGCAATGCGGGAGACCTGGGTTCAATCCCTGGGTTGGGAAGATCCCTTGCAGGAAGGCATGGCAACCCACTCCAGTATTCTTGCCTGGAGAATCCTCATGAACAGAGGAGCCTGGTGGGCTACCGTTCATGGGGTTGTGAAGAGTCAGATATAACTGAGCAACAAAGCACACAATGAGAGAGTAAGCCGCTCGCTCGTTTGAGGTGAATTAACACTGCTGACCTCAGCCCCTCCCACCCTCCTCCCCGGACGTCTAGAACAGAATCTGACTCCACACGGTGAAATAAAGTACACTGTGAACACCTAAAAATAATTCTTCCCTTGTCTGTTGGGTTCATGTAATTGGAATTGAAAATGTGTTGGGTACTTATCGTAAGGACAAGCACTTTGCATTTGTAATGTTAATTCAGGGGAGTTGGTCATTGTCAGAATTCAGATGGTCGTTGTCTCATGAGCAGGAATAGTTTCTGACATTATACTACCTAAAGGGAAATTGAGGATCCGTCCTTTAGGATCCAGAGGACTGTCCTGGGCCTGCGAGGCGAGGCCCCGCCTTCCCCTTGCATTAGGTTTTCACCACTGCAGGGCGTAAAGACTGAGGCTCTCTCAGGAATCAAGCCGTGACTGCGTACAAGGCCACCCGTCTCGTCCTCCAGGCTGTGGCTTCTCCAAAGCTTCAGGCTGGGCCCAGTCCCTCAGTAGGAGAGTCGTCGACCTTGAGAAGCAGCCTGTGCTCTTTGGGGCCAAGACTTCTCCCACGTCTTCCCCCTGGTGCCAGTCTCCTGAGGGCTGTTTGGAAAGAGCAGCCTCGGTATTCTTCTCAGTGCTCTGACAAGAATTTCCCATTTTGTAAGATTGATAAAAGCCATGAAAAAGGAGAGGCTCAGAGGCCACACCCACACCTCACCCACATCCCAAAGTGGCCTCCAGAGGAGTCTGGCCACAGAGCCTGTGAAAACCACCGACCCTCTTCCTTACATAAGCACTCATATGGCTGGGAGTCCCTGTCTAGCCCCTGTGATCTGTGGTGTTTCTCAGCTTCCAAAGGTACTTGGCCAAACCATATGAAACTGACAGTTTTGTCAGTCAGCAGAGTCAGATATCCGCAATTCCTTAGGTTTACCTTAACAGGGCATGCGTACCAGCTCCAGTAGATCTCCGTCCTTGGTCGTGGAAAGAGGCTCACCGCTAAATAAACCCTGTTCTCTAGCTTTTACGCCTGTCTGTCAGGTACAGGATGTTACAGGTACACTATGAAACCCTGTTGACAGGCAGAAACAGAAAATTCAGATGCTTGCATTTCTTTTGCTGTTGTTCTGTGGCTAAGTTGTGTCCAACTCCTTGCAACCTCATGGACAGGCTCCCCTGTCCTTCACCATCTCCTGGAGTTCGCTCAAATCCATGTCCGTTGAGTCGGTGATGCTGTCTTAACGTCTCATCCTCTGTCACTCCCTTCTCCTTTTGGCTTCAGTCTTTCCCGTCATCAGAGTCTTTTCCACTCAGTTGGCTCTTTGCATCAGGTGGCCAAAGTATTGGAGCATCGGTCCTTCCGGTGATTATTCAGGTTTGATTTCCTTTAGGACTGACTGGCTTGATTACATTTCTTTTTTCTCTCTCCCTGCCCAAAAGAGACAACTACACACTCCAGATCAATCCCAATTCAGGCCTCTGTAATGAAGATCATTTGTCCTATTTCACTTTCATTGGAAGAGTTGCTGGGCTGGCAGTATTTCACGGGAAACTTCTAGATGGTGAGTTATTTTAAAAAGTGTTGAAGGTAATAAGACAGTGTTCTCTGTGGTCTATCATGGGGTGTCTTACTCACATCATAGATTTTAAGCAGAAGAGCCTCACTGGTTCTCTGTAAATCAGTGGATTCTTAATGCTTTGCCCATAACGAAGGTGCTTCCTAAGACCGTGACTGCCCTTGGAGGCAGAGCAGACACGCAGCATTCCGGTGTCGGCCCCCTAGCCCCTCTGGGGCCTCACCTTCTTCCCTCCCCAGACACCGGCGGGGTTTGAGCCTCGTCTTAGGGCTACACTGAGCCCGAGGGGGCAGGAGCTGCTGCTGCCGGGGGTGGGTGCCTGGGGAGACCTGGGGCGGACTGAGGATGGAGGTTGAAGGTGGAGGAGGGGGACCGAGGTTCCCACGTCCTGTTGAGAGGCGTGTGGCACAGGCCGGCCTGGTATAGGTGTTGGGGGGCCCCTCCGGGACCACGGGGGTGTTCCTCACCGCCGTCGCCCTGCTCAGGCCTCCCGACCCAGGAAGGCCACACAGCCTCCTCCACGGTCTCCCACGCTCCCTTCTCACCTCGTCCTCCTCTCCCCACCACGGCCCCAGCGATGACAGACATGCAGACAGGATTCCCTCCTGTCGGGTTGGTGACCCCTGGCCCCTGGGCAGGAGCCCAGACTCTGCAGCGCCTCGTGGGAGCACTGTGTCCACTGGCTGGTCCCTCCCTGGCCTGCCAGCCAGGCCCCCCTGTGCCACTGTTCTGGCGAGCCCCCGCCTTGTCCCCCACCGGGAGTGCCTTTCTCGCCTGTGCACACGCCGCGTTTGCACTGCAGGTTCCTGCCTGTGCTTGAAGCTCACCGGTCGTCTCGCAGCAGCCTTTCTGGCCTCCGCTCTCCGCTGGGCCGTCCTGATGGTGTAACTGCCCTGCTTCCCTGTCTGCTCCCCACCCCCATGCACACCAGGCCCTTGTCTGGCTGCAGAGAGCCCTCGATTGTTCTACCCTGGTCTCTCATTCACATGAAAGCGGGTTAGTTTTTAGTTCGTGCCCTGAGGTACAGCATCATCAAAGATTTGAAACTAACCCAGTTTTCCCCACGTTTTAGGTTTCTTCATTCGACCATTTTATAAAATGATGCTGGGAAAGCAGATAACTCTGAATGACATGGAATCTGTGGTGAGTAAACACAGGTTACTCCAGTGGACATCGCGAGCCGCTTGTGCTTTATAGAAAGGGAGTTGAGGCCATGTGGTAGTCACAGAGATTTTTACGGGCACCTTCGTTCAGTATGAGCACCAGGGAACATTTAGTCGTTCAAGAGGTTAGTTGATGTCTGTAACTTTTTAAATAAGCAAATCATTGTTCACGTTTCCTAGAGTCATGGTATTTGCGGTGGACACACCCACAACTCAGTTACCTCTGCTTACCCAGGACTAGGTGGACCAAATTAAACCCAAGGGTCATCTAGAAACCTCATCATTGCCCGTGTTTTCTGTTGAAATTACTAATACTGAACAGGTTACAGGCTCGTCTGTCATCCCTTTGATTTCCACCCTAAAAAAATGGCAGGGGACCAGGCCGAACAGTAGAAAAGGGAAGAATATTCTTCCATCCTAGACATGGAAGAAGGGTAAATGACCACTACATTGTAGGAGAAGAATGAAAAATTAGACAGTAATTGCTGACTTTTGATTTGGGTTTTCATGTTGCATTTAACTTACTCATTTTTAATCTAGGCTGACCCTTTCAAAGTTGAAAGGATTTTCTGTAAAAGCAAAATCCGATGCTCTTTTCCCAGTATCCTTTGCTTCTGTTTTTCTTTTAATTTACCTGCGACCCCACTGTTCACCTCCTCGGGGATGGGAGCCAGGGGGAGTGTTTACCTGGGGCCATCAGGAAGCATCTTCTTCCCTCAGCCTTGCCGCTACGCTGCCTGCTCGTGTTGTGGAGTTGGGTCTGTGAGCCGTGTACTCGTGGCTCACAGCGCATCCTCTGGGTATGGAAGGAGGGCAGAAGGCCAGTGTGCACGTGAGGCCACTCAGCTGGTTTTTCTGTGGGCCCGTAGCTCTGCGTATCCACCTTACCCATCTCAAGCTTCTCTTCAGCTCTCACCTTTAACTTAAGCTTTATGCTTTTGTTACTGTGCAATGAGGAAGCTAGGAGTATAGAAGTTTCTCTTCAAGTCTAAACTAATTTTATCCCCCACAGGGATAGTAGGCGCCCACATTCTCTTTTTCCTTCTTGGAGCCCAAGCTCTGGGGCCTGTGTTCTGAATTTTGCTCACAGTGACTTGCAGAGAGTGATAAAAACCCAGGAAGCGGCACGGCTTGAAACCACAGGTGTTTAATAAGGACATTCTCTGGCCTTCCTACTTCCTCTGATATTTTCACTCTTAAGAGATGGGGAGTGTACTGAGCTCTGCAGGCTCAGTTGTATGATTCCCTGACTGCCTTGCGGAGCAGGCCACTTCCCCTTCTCAGAGGATGGGATCCGACTACAGCCCTCAGCAGGGGAGAGTAGGGTGAGGCAGAGCTGGAAACATGATATCAGCAACTAATGCATTTCTTGAGATTCTGAATGGAATTACACTGGAAGGACATAATCATTTAAAGAAGTCAAATGAGTGTTTGTTTTGAAAAAAATATTTTAATTTTTGTGTCAATTTTATAGGATAGCGAATATTACAACTCTTTGAAATGGATCTTAGAAAATGACCCAACTGAACTGGACCTTATGTTCTGCATTGATGAAGAGAACTTCGGGCAGGTATGTCTTGTAGGCGGCCACCCGCACTTGCCCTTGACTTTCAGAGTCTTTGCTTCTGCACAGGCTGTACCACAACTTTGCTGGACAATTAAAAACCACTACCAGGAGCTTTAGGTGTTCATTATCATCTCATTGTATCATCAGCACCTTATTGTCATGCCAGGAAGCTAATCCCAATTACAGCTGCCTCTCTTCCTGCAAAAGAGAAGTCGCTCAGTCGTGTCCAGCTCTTTCCAACACCATGGAGTGTAGCCTACCAGGCTCCTCTGTCCATGAGATTCTCCAGGCAAGAATGCTGGAGTTGGTTGCCACACCCTCCTCCAGGGGATCTTCCCTGGAGGGAAGATCGCACCGAGGTCTCCCGCATTGCAGGCAGATGCTTTACTGTCAGAACCACCAGGGAAGCCACAGAATTTCTCTTCCTGCAAAGTCAGAGAAATTCTAAGGCCTCTGGGGCATGAAGTAGTACCTACTTCTCATCTAAAGTAGATCTGAATGTGAATGTTGGTACCCTGGTTTTAAAATTTAGATAGTGTCAATGTTTGCTTAGTGATGTAAATATGTGACCAGGAATAGGTGATGTCTGGGGGACCTTGACTTTGTTCCCTCTTCTTTGATAGCTCCCTTGTCATGATGAAATTTGTCTTTGGGGGCTCAGCAGGCTCAGGGTTTTCTAACCTTCTTGCTTGGCACCTGTACTGTCCTTGTGGTTCAGTTAAGTTCATGTCTGACTCTTTGCGACCCCATGGACTGCAGCACACCAGGCTTCCCTGTCCATCACCAACTCCCGGAGCTTGCTCAAACTCATGTCCATCAAGTTGTTGATGCCATCCAGCCATCTCATCCTCTGTCGTCCCCTTCTCCTCCTGCCCTCCATCTTTCCCAGCATCAGGGTCTCTTCAAATGAGTCAGTTCTTCGCGTCAGGTGGCCAAAGCATTGGAGTTTCAGCTTCAGCATCAGTCCTTCCAATGAACAGTCAGGACTGATTTCCTTTAGGGTGGACTAGTTGGATCTCCTTGTAGTCCAAGAAACTCTCAAGAGTCTTCTCCAACACCACAGTTCAAAAGCACCGATTTTTCGCCTCTCTGCCTTCTTTATGGTCCAACTGTCATATCCATACAGGACTACTGAAAAAACCATAGCTCAGGCTATGTTAACTGTAAAGATTAATTTCAAAGATAAAAATTGCCTGCTTGGAATTCTCATCATCACCCTAAAGTTGTCTAGGGGATGTGTTACCTTTGATTCATTTGTCCCCTATGATAACACTGCTTGCAGGGGCAGGGAAAGTCTTCTCAAGATGTTATCCAGCCCCGGCTCCTGTCCTTTCACAAAAGCCCAGAGAGAGTTCCATCTCCCAGACCAGACCTCATAGCCTTGACATTCATGAGATCATGGAGCCCATTTTAAGGGCTGACTGTGGAAGATGATGTTGGTTTGTTCTTTATTGCATCAGAGATTACTGAAAGTGTCCTCCACTGCCCCAAAAGTGTGTTCACATCTCTGTTTATTCACGATGCTGGGCTCAGTTTTAGAAGTGAGGTGGGGAAATCAGGTCCCTGCCCTCTTGGGTTCGTAGTCTTAGAAAAAAGAAGCTGATGCCTCTGGATATAAAGGAGTTTCTGACACAGGGGGGCGGGGGCAAAAACTATTCCGTGATAAGATGATCACACAGATACCAGGATTATTGTTACCTATGCTTGAGCCAAGAGCAGTCACTAGTGTGAGTCTGGGAGTGGGCGGGACTCGGGGAGTCGGTTTTCTTTCCTTCTTGGTTGGCAGAGTTGAGGCTCATAAAATTTCAAACGCCAGGGACGAGAGAGACCCTGTGGTAAATGTGAGCGATCAGTGAATCCTTTAAAAACCTCGTTTACCCTCCCGTCCTTTTTCTGCTGCATATTGTGCTTCGTGACCAAAAATCTTCAGACAGTGGACGCCACGTGTCCTTGTGGGAGTCTTGTGGGGAAGGGGGAGGGAAGCCTTTTCTGCACACCTGCCCCCGCTAACCTGTCCCATCCAGATTAGCAGTAGCCCGCCAAGGACTAAATGGAAATGGGTTCCTGCCCTAAGTCTGCTTCCTTCTTCTGCTGCTCCCCCTTCCCTTGAGCCCCTCCAGGTCACCCCTCCTCTCCCCCATCACCCCGCCCCATTCACCCCTCACCCTCTCTGGAGCCCCTACCCCTCCCCTCTTCAGCCC
>NW_024070206.1:4499013-4500328 GCF_014754425.2 Oryx dammah | reverse complement strand
CCCTCCCCCCTTCACCCTTCCAGCTCTTCGAAGTCCTGCTGCTTCTGTCAGCCCTACAACGTGGATGCTCCTCTGCCTACTTCTTTTCTCCTCCTGACCCCAGCGCTCACCCACCGTGTGGTTCGGGTTCCACCCATCTCTGCACTGCTCACCCCCGAGTCTGTTATCTCCAGTCCACACCGCTCCTCTCGTGTCCAGATTCCCCCTGGTCTCCTGAACCCCTCCTCCCTCCAGAAAGACCCACAGGTCCCCAGACTGAACTAAAGCCACTTCCTCCTCCCAGCCCCAGGGACGGGGGAGCCTGGTGGGCTGCCGTCTGTGGGGTCACACAGGGTCGGCCCCCTGCCTCAGTCTGATCAGTGGCCCCCACCCCCTCTACCTCGGCCTCTTTCCTCTTCCTCCCACGTCCCGCCCGCCACGTGCAGCTGGTCACCGCATCCTTGTCACTCCCCTTGTCCACACCTCCCCTCGCTCAGGCCCCTGGCCCCCATGCTGCCACCTCTCCAGTCCTCTCCCTGACGCCCCCACGCATGTGCTCCGGATGTGGTAGCTGTGGGAAGCACCCCTAGGTCCTGGCCATTCTGCTCAGCATCTCCTCCGCTGCCGTCCCATGCCCTCTGGTGTGAGCCGCAGCCTCCCTGCATGGCGCACCGCTACCTTCCCTCCTGACACCTCCTTCTTCCCACCTTCACAGCCGTGGGCACCTGCCGCCCTGCCCCGCAAGAGGCCCCGTGCCGTCCAGAGGCTACGTGGCTCCGTCCCCTTGCAGCCCCCTCGCCCCGGTGGCCCTCCCACACTGACCTCCAGCCACCTCTGACCGGCTGCGCCCCCTGAGCCCTCAAGGTTCCTGGGTTTCTCCAGGCCCCAGTGTGTAGCGATGCCTACTGCATGCTTAGTGAGCAAAGGACTGAATCGTCCTGATCTCATGTTTTTAATGTTGCAAATAATGGAAGCTCCAAATGCGAGAAAACAAAATGGAATTGGAATTGTGGTGACTTTTTATTAAGCTGGACCTTTTTTTTAAGGGTCTTGACTGCCAATTTTCAAAGGATAACACATGGCTCGGAGAAGGCAATGGCAACCCCACTCCAGTGCTCTCGCCTGGAAAATCCCATAGACGGAGGAGCCTGGTGGGCTGCAGTCCATGGGGCCACCAAGCGTCAGACACGACTGAGTGACTTCACTTTCACGCATTGGAGAAGGCAATGGCAACCCACTCCAGTGCTCTCGCCTGGAAAATCCCATAGACGGAGGAGCCTGGTGGGCTGCAGTCCATGGGGCCACCAAGAGTCAGACACGACTGAGTGACTTCACT
>NW_024070206.1:4480457-4499003 GCF_014754425.2 Oryx dammah | reverse complement strand
CAGTCCATGGGGCCACCAAGAGTCAGACACGACTGAGTGACTTCACTTTCATGCATTGGAGAAGGCAATGGCAACCCACTCCAGTCCTCTTGCCTGGAGAATCCCAGGGACGGGGGAGCCTGGTGGGCTGCCGTCTGTGGGGTCACACAGGGTCGGACACGACTGAGCCACTTAGCAGCAGCAGCACATGGCCAGTCATCCTGGAACGATGTCTTCTTTGCATTTTTAACACATGGAGGGAGACGTAAAGAGCCAAGAAGACTTAAAATCAGTCTTGGACTGTCAAATGCAAAAAGAAGGGTCTCATGTATATCCGCTGACAGAGCTGCATCCATGCTCAGTCAAGTTGCTCTGTCTTGTCTGACTCTGCAACCCTTTGGACTGCAGCGTGCCAGGCTCCTCTGTCCGTGGGATTCTCCAAGCAAGAATACTGGAGCGGGTTGCCATTTCCTTCTCCAGGTCATCTTCCCAACTCAGGGATCGAACCCATGTCTCCTGCGTCTCTTGCTTTACAGGCGATTCTTCACTGCTGAGCCATCAGGGAGGGCCATAGGACTCCATATGACTAACTTAAATAACACGATTCAGAAGGCATTACTGATGCCATGATTAGATGCAGACGCCCTGAGAGACCTTCCTCAGTTACAGTTAAATGTAACTGTTTCTACCTTACAAGTACAAACCAAACAGAAAATGTTTGCATTTTTAAGTAGACTTCTGATAAAGATTTTCATGATCGTCATAATTCATGTCAATTATTCATTAAAAACAATTCTCAAGCCTCCTCATATTAATGTGGATTTTTCTGACTTTGGATTGACTCAGGTAGAGTAATGTGATAATCAAAACAGATTCGCAAGATGAGTAAGATAATGATTAGGTGCCCTATTTGTGAAATTACTGCCTCTCCTTTGTAGAGAGCTAAACCTGATTAACGAGGAACTAGCATATCTGTTTTGTATTGTGGGAAAAGTACAGAGTGAATTAAGCAGCTGCCCCTGGCTCTCATCTCCCAGAGTCAGTCCGTCGCCAGGCCCTGGTCATTTTTGCTCCCTGCTGTTTGTCAGTTCTCTCTGTTGTCCCTGTCTGCTCCCTCACCAAAGCCTGAGGGTAAGCTACCGTATACATATCATATGGCTTCCCCTGTGGCTCAGCTGGTAAAGAATCCGCCTGCAATGTGGGAGACCTGGGTTTGATCCCTGGGTTGGGAAGATCCCCTGGAGAAGGGAAAGGCAACCCACTCCAGTATTCTGGCCTGGAGAATTCCATGGACTGTATAGTACGTGGGGTCGCATATAATACATAGTGACATATATTTTATATATATATATATGTAACTTTACTTACTCATTTCTTGGCTGAGCAGTCTCCGTCGCTGCTCGGGCTTTCTCTGGCTGCGGCGAGCAGGGCTGCCCTCTAGTTGTGGAGCGTGGGCATCTCATCGCGGCGCGTCCTCTTGCTGTGGAGCACAGGTTCTAGGGCCCATGGGCTCAGCAGCTGCAGTCCCCGGGCTCTAGAGCACAAGCTCAGTAGCTGTAGCACACGGGCTTAGTTGCTCCACAGCATCGTGGGATCTTCGATCTTCCTGGATCAGGGATCGAACTCGCGTCTCCTGCGTTGGCAAGCGGATTCTTCACCACGGAGCCTCCAGGGAAGCCCCTCTTGTAGACGTCTAACTGGTCTTTTATATCCACCTTGACCTCCTACAGTGGCAGAGTGGTCTTAGCAGAATGAGATGGTCATGTCATTCCTCTGCTGAAAGCACACAGAATTCCCATTCTGTCACTGTCGAGGTAAAGACCCAAATCCTGTTTGTGCTCCATGAAGTTCTGCGTGGCCGGGCCCGGCATATCTGTCTCAGCTGCACTTTGCATCGTTGCTGCCTCTCATACTTTCTGGGTCTGCTCCCACGAGGCCTCTTGCACACACCAAGCTCCTTCTTGCCTCAGGACCTTTGCACATTTCATTCCTTCAGTGGCGAACACGCTCCCAGCCTCGGTTCGGACAGCCAGCTCTGACCCCAGACCCCAGTCCTTCAGAGGGTCTCTCGTGTCTCCCTGTGGCAGGTACTATAAGTGCCTTCCCACTCATTTGCACAGTTTCGTGTTCAGTGTTGGGCTCCACCTGGTGGCGGCCGTCCTGAGGCTGCCTGTCGCTCACTGCTGTGCGCTCACCACCTGTCAGTGGCCGCTGCAAGGCCAGTGCCCAGAACAGAGTTGTTGAGCCCCAAACGTGGACATCAGCAAGAGGCTTGTGCCGGCGTCGCCCTCTCCAGCCCTTTGCAAAGCTGCCGTTTTGTTTTTCTGATACTGAGCTACACGAACTGCTTATGTATTTTGGAGATTAATCCTGTGTCAGTTGCCTCATTTGCAGTTATTTTCTTCCATGTCGAACGCTGTCTTTTCATCTTGTTTATGGTTTCCTTGGCTCTGCAGTGCATTGCAGTTTTTCTAACCCAAAAGGGAGCCCACACCTCCTTGTGCCCATGGAAGCGAGATGTGCATGTGGTCAGCCTTCCCTGGTGCTCTGCTTTCCCTCCTTCTATGATTAGAAATGCCAGCCCGTGGGGTGGCGGCAGCCGCTCCGTGTAATGGAGCTGCAGCTCTTGCCATGCTTTTCCGGTTTGTCTTCTTTCTGGTTGGTGAGACTCTGGAGCTGCTGGGTGGGGGGCCTATTAAAAATGTTTCCAGTGAACAAATTTCAGCATTTAACAATCGTCATACACCAGCCAGAGATGTAAGCTGTGACACGCAGAAGCTCTGGACTGCAGGGCCAGCGAAGCAGCGCCCGATGGGTGAGAGGCGCCGTGCAGTGGGGCGGGGCAGAGAGTGGGTGGCAGCTGCGCAGGAGAGCTCTTTGGGGCCTAGCCTGAGCTGGGCGAAGGCACACGTTTCCAGTTGGGACGACAGTGCTCCTTTGGGGGCAAAAACCCATTCTTAGAGGACAAGAGGTCTCAGCCATCACAATGGCTTGTGTCCTCCACGGGGCCACAGAACATACCGCTGGTGTCCCATAGGCGCCTTTGGTAAGATTGCACAAGAGGAAAGGGGCAGTTGAGGGGGCTGGCATCTAAAAAGGTTCCTCAGGGGTGCTGACTGGGGAAAAAGGCTTGGAAGCACTGGGTGGGGGAGAGCAAACAGGGGAAAGACAGACACTGGGAACAGGAGGGGAGAGAGAGGGGAGAGACCGGACCAAGAACCCAGGGAGGAGGCTGCTCCTCCAAGATGGGGTCAGGAAGATGGCAGAGGCAGCTGCGGGGAGCGTGAAGGTGGGAAGAGGCGCTGATCGCCAGGGGGGCCTGGGGAGGACGGGGACAGCAGGGCCCAGGAGCAGGAGGAGAAGCAGCCAGACCTTCCTCTGACCGGTTCCTGCACACCCGATTTGGCCGAGTGTCTCTGCAGCCTTCTCAGACCTTTGTCCTAAAGCATCTGCCAGAAGATCGGGGAGACCTGTGTGAGTCCCAAGTTGTTACTTAGCAAAGGAGTGGGGTCCAGTGCTATGAGAGCCGCACCCCAGAGGTTCTGCTGGTCTTCGTCGTCTTGCTTTACAGACGAGAGAGGAGTTCGTACTTGGGCCAAGAGACTTCAGGAAAGAAGTTTTCTTCCATAAGCACTGTTGGCCCCCTCCTGTGTGCCAGGCGCTGTATTAGTTTGTTAGCGTTGGGTCCTTAAGGAAGGAGTTCAGACATGAGACGACAACTGTTTTTAAAAAGTGGAATTTTTAAAGACTCTGGTGCCAGGAAAGATTGAGGGCAGCAGGAGAACGGGTAGTAGAGGATGGTTGGATGGCATCGCTGACTCAAGGGACGTGAGTTTCTAATGGAGTTTGAATAACAGCTGTTCCTGCCCACAGGGGTGTGTGAGGCCAGGGAGGGGGGCAGCTGAGGCTCTGGGAGGACTTGCCTTCTCCAGAGAAGGGCCTGGAGCCCTCCAGCCCCCATCACTGGCTCCCGGAGAAACCATGGCCCTGATCAGCCATGTGACCCAGAGTTGCCCTGGCCAGCAGTTCCTTCCCTAGCACAGATAGCACAGTCTGCCCTTTTTTTTTTTACTTTCAAAAATAATTTTATGTATCTGATTATAAAATGTAATAATAAAATATTGATCTTTGTAATAAAGTCGGTACAGTAAACACACATTAAAATCACCCTTAGTTCCTACCACCTAGAGAAAAATCACCATTAAATTTTTGTTTGTGTCTTGCAGAATTATTCTCTGTAAACACACACAGGTATTTTTATTTTTATTTCTTTTATTTATTAATTACAGGAGTGGAATTGTAGAGTGTGCACAGTTTTAACTTAATAAATCCTAGATGGCTTTCCATGTCAGTAAGTACCATTTTTTAATAGCTACGCTGGATTTCATTCCATAGACCAAACATCCTTTTTTAATAATGTCTGTTTATTTATTCGTGGCTACACAGGGTCTGTGTTGCTCTGCGGGAGCTCTTCTCTGGTCGTAGTGAGCGGAGAGCACCTCTTTGTTCCGGTGCCCCGGCTGCTCACCGCGGCGGCCTCTCTCGTTGGGCGCACGGGCTCCGGAGCACAGTCTCGGCAGTTACAGACTTGGTCGCTCCACCACATGTGGGGTCTGGCCAGAGGAGGGATCGAACCCATGTCTCCTGCGCTGGCAGGACAGTTCTTTACCACTGAGCCCCCAGGGAAGCCCCCTAGACCGAACATTTTTAGCCACACCCTCGTGGTTGGCATCTAGGCTATTTCAGTATCTCACCATATAAACAGTATGAAGACTGCAATCCTGAAAGACACATTTTTGTACCAATATCTTACCATTGGTATAAATCCTAAAAGAGAAGTAACTATAAGAAGGGACTTGCACCTTAAAATCTTGATGCCTGTTGCCACCCCACTTCCTAAGTGGAGCTGTTCAATATCCTCAAGAAGTGCTGGGACCTACACGGGACAAGAGCAGATCCAGCTAGCGGCGACTGAACAGGCTGAAAGTTAGTGGTGGAAGGGAGCCCAGTGGGAAAGAAGGATTTGAAGAAATATACAAAATATAGTAGCAGTTAAGTCCATACTGGGGGCAGGAAAGCATCGTATTGACGTTGTTGAAAGTGGGGTTCAGTCATGTGGGAAAGAAGCTAGGTCACTTCCCAGATAATGAAGGAAAGGAGAAAAAGAAGACAGGAAGGGCCAAGACCAAGGATCCGTAGGCTTAGATTGAAAAAGCTGCCTCCACGTGAAAAACAACAACAGTCAAGTGCACCATCAGAGGAAGTGCTTAGAGAGGAATAGGATCTGATGGGCAGGCCAGAGACGTCTGGTCTGCTCCTGGGTGTGTGTGGCAGGGCTGGGGCACTGTACTGTACTGTTCAGTTGCTCAGGGGTGTCTGCAGCAGGCTTCCCTGTCCGTGACTATCTCCCAAGTTTGCTCAAACTCCTGTCCATGGAGTTGGTGGTGCCGTCCAACCATCTCATCCTCTGCCGCCCCCTTCTGCTGGCTTCAGTCTTTCCCAGCATCAGGGTCTTTTCCAGTGAGTCAGCTCTTCATCTGGTGGCCGGAGTATTGGAGCTGGGGCAGGTTGCTGAAAGTGGACCTGTGTCAGAGCAGGGATCTGTTACAGGTGTGACTCTATCCCGTGTAAGGGATGAGACCTGGACGTTTACTCTGGAGAACCTGCTCCCTTGGGCTTGGCTTCCTCCTGGACATAGCCGGATGCATGTAGGGGAAAGACCGCAAGGACTCGCAGCAGAATATGAAAGTGGTTATCTGTGAATAGGGGAGCTGTGGGTGGTATTTTTTTCCTCTTTATTTCCCTGGAATTTCCACAAGAGTATAAACACTTTCCTGTTAGATCAGTAGACTCTTCCTTCCCTTCTGCTACTTACCGCTTTGTCCACTCAGCTGTTAAGGCAGGGCTAGCAGAGGAGGAGACTCTGCCTGGGGTTGGGCGTCTTTGCTCTTCACACTCCTGGGCGGCCCTGGTGGAGGCGGGGACGTTCTGGGACAGCGAGCCGGGAGGTGGTGTCGTGTGCCTGCCAAGTCCCTTCAGTCGTGTCCGACCCTTTGTGACCCCATGAACTGTAGCCCGCTAGGCTCCTCCATCCATGGGATTCTCCAGACAAGAACACTGGGGTGGGTTGCCACGCCCTCCTCCAGAGATCTTCCTGACCCAGGGCTCGAACCTGCGTCTCCTGCACTGCAGGCAGATTCTTTCATCGCTGAGCCACCAGGGAAGCCCGGGGTGGTGTCTGATGCACAGAAAAGGCAGGGGTTCTCCGGGGGCAGGTGGATCCATTCCTCAGCTTGACTTCCTCAGCATCTCTCTCTTAAGTCCCTGTGTTTTGTCCCTTTGAAAGAAATTCCACGTATTTTTTTATGGCTATAAAATCTAATTTTCAGCAACAAATTGGCATCTCTGTCTGCAGTCTTGATGGATATACCCTGTCTTTTCTGTGAAACATAATTAAATTTCTTGATAAGTCAATAGCAGATGAAAAAAAGTGTTGTTCCCCACTGTTGCTAATGTATGAAGGATAATTAAAACTCATAAATAACCATAAAATCATTTGCCTTCGATGATAACATCTTTAAGCGTGTAACATCTTAACAATTTAAAGGCCTCATTAGATACTCCCTTGGACACAGACCCCATTTTCTGGGAAAGAGTTCTGAATAGATTTTACTTACGTTCCTTTTATAGTGAGATGTTATTACTCAGTGATAATATGCAAAATAGCTTCATGATGGTGATCGTTGTTTTATCTTTGTAATTGCAGACATATCAAGTGGATCTGAAGCCCAACGGGTCAGAAATAATGGTAACGAATGAAAACAAAAGAGAGTACATAGAGTACGTACACACACAGCCCTTTCTTTGATTAAATCGAGCAGTGTGTTTGGTGGGCAGCCCTCGTCAGAACACCTTGTGCGTGCCGTAGACATCCTCTGAACAGCCTGGGTTCCTTTCTGGCGTGGGCTCATGGGATGCTGAATTACGGGATGGAAAGTGTGACTTGTGTCATGGCTTCTTGGAGCTGCCGACAGAGGAGCAGTGGGCAGAGAGAAGAGTCCTTGTTGAGTAACATAGCAGATACTCTGGGAGCCAGTGGGCGTCCTGTCTGAAACTGAGAATTACAGCGATGGAACACGGTGTCAAAAGCCAGTTGGGGTAAAAGTAGAAACCACCAAAGAGAAGATATTGCCTCTCTCTCCTGACTTCTCTTCCATAATGAAAGTGTAGGAAAAGAGTTAAAATGGATGGGGAGAATTCAGCAGATGCTGAAACATCATTCCTGATGTGTGTAATTTTCTTTACTCAACCTCAGCCTCCATTGGTGGAACAAAATGTTGAGTCCTTTGGAAATCTAGGACGTCTGCAGTGGGCAGGTCTTTCCCTGTTGGGCAGCTTACATTTTCCTCTTGGTATGTAGGTATGCTTCAAGCACACGGTTCTGGTATCCTCCAAGGATTGCCAGGCTGCCCTCGCTAACCTTGGGCGGGTCTGCGTAATAGTGGATGGCTCCCAGGGTCTTAGTTCCTGCTCGTCTAGTGAGCTGCAGCCATGGCCTGAGCTCCTTGTTGCATTCAGAACATCATCTCAGCAAGCCACGTTGCCTCCTCTCTCAGTATAATGGATCACAGGACTCGAGAGAATGGCCAAGGGTCCTAGCTTCCTTCCTTCGCATCTGCAGAGAAAAGCCTACTCTTTTCTAATTAGGAAGAATGGGGGAGTGTCAAGTCCCTAGAGACCCTGACCAAGGACCGACTTCTCCACTTGCAAGTTTGAAAGCTTGCTACTCTTAGTCAAAGACTAGAAGTAAGATACTACAGTTCTTGCCTGTTTACGTTCATTGGCACTGAACTTGGACAGTCTCCGCAAGTAGATGGCATCCTAGCAGACGCCATTGTCTTCATTCAGAAAGCACAGACTTGGAATCGATTTTTAACAGCCCTCCACCCCAGGGCGACTAGGGTCAGGAGTCAGAGGGTGTGGACCTTGTGATACGCGTTGTGCCTCTTTCTTTGCAGTTAATTCTTTCAGGTTTCAGGTCGGGGGTTGAGGGCAGGGCCTCAGGCAGTGTCTCAGCTGGCTTTACCGCCGGAAGTCAGGTTGAACTCCCAGCTTCTCCCTGCCCCCTGCACCCCTGGTGCAGGTAGAGGCTGTTGGGCTGGTGATGGCAGCACAGCCAGGGAGCCCCCAAAATGCTGAGCAGTGGGCGGGCGGCAGGCTGGTCCCCGGGTGCCGTTGCCATGGCCCCCCCTGCCCCCCCGTAAGTGAGAGCCCTTGGTGACAAGGTCCCTGTGCTATTTCACAACAGAACACCTTAGGTGGACTCCAAAGCACATTCGCCTGGCAGTAAATGCTGCTGTACACTAGATGTTGTCACAGGGAGCATGGTTTCAGTGGATTTCTGTGACTCAAAGAGGTTTTTTTACCACTAGTCCTCCAAATGTTGGTATTAAAGTATTAATGTTAGTGGTAAAATGCTGATAAATTGTATGTCTCCATTGAAAACCAGCACATTGGATACTAGAACAAAATATCATATGATCACATATATTGTGCTGAGTATTCCCCTTAAAAATATGTACATGGTTGTACATAAGTGTGGGTATGTACATATGTGGGTTTTTGTGTATGTGTCCATTATGCCCAGGTATGTTTGTATTCAAAGCCCATTTTCCCTTTTCTCTGGACAGTCACATTTATAAAGCAGCTTTGGTAAACAGGCTTGGTGGAGGGGAGTGAGGAGAACCAGTCTTACTTTTTTAAAATCCTCAATGAGATTCGAGGCTCCACATGTGCCCCTGTTCTCGAAAGCATCCAGGACTCAGCAGCAGTGGCCCCACCCTCTTCTCGGTCCGCTTCGGGCCCTGCTCCTCCCCTGCCCGACAAGAAGCATCTGCAGTTGTGAAGGGGGTGGTTAACTGCTGTCCATTTCCTCCCGCAGCCTCGTCATCCAGTGGAGGTTCGTGAACAGGGTCCAAAAGCAGATGAACGCCTTCCTGGAGGTAAGTCGGGCTCACTGGGAGCCAGGCCTGTGCCCTGAGGTTGGGAGAGGACCACCCTCCTCCTGGGGGTGGGCACGAGGCAGAGGACCATCACAGTCCCCCACATGGGTGCAGGTGTGGGGACCCCACTCCCACCGCCTCCAGCCCCGGGACAGGAGTGAGAGCTGCGGCCTTCCGTTTGTTTGCTTTGGTTCAGTGTTTTCTAGCTTTGTTGCTATTAGTTTTTAATTCGCTGTAACTGTTTTTTAAAGAGAAATCTTTACAGACTTGATCCAGAAGGGCAGGCTCCCCCACAGAGGCTAGGACCACCATCCTGCAGCTCTCAGTGGTGCCCGGGGAGGCTGGGAGCGTCCCAGCCTTTTGCTGTGATGACCGCAGGTTCTGAGAAATGGGAGGACCTGGGCAGTTTCCATTCATACCATCCCTCCCCAGGAGCAGTGCCTTCCCCTTCATTGGTCGGACATTTTTTTTTTTTTTTTTTTTTTAATCCCCTACCCTTTCTTCTTGGCTGGCTGAACAGTTCCTCACCCTATTAAAGTGTGAAGCAGTTACTTCTCAGACCCGGGTAGTTAACATCAATGATGCCAAAGGCCCCTGAAGAGAGAGGCGCCTCACAGAGAATAGGGGTTCATCATTTTTTTAAATGGCTCACTGTGACCCAAAGTGCGGTTTCTTTTTAAGCCCTAATAGTTGCTCTAGTTACTTAAAGAGAACGAACCCTGGGTGTCCACTCCAGGCTTCCGTTCTCGTTGAACTGATCCCAGGTTCTCGTTAGCTGATGCTCTCAAGCTCATCCCTCACCCACTTACCTGCTCGTGGTGAATAAAGCACCAGCCCAGGCAGGACACTCGGAAAAATTCTGGGACCTTGGGTAAAAACGTGTGAATTAGATGCACTTAAGAACCGCAGGGTTCATCATACCTTATTTACACAAGAAACCCAGCTGGCCTCACTCCAGGTGATCTCACTTGCAGAAACGGACCACACGAAGGGCCAGCAACACGGAGCATCCATCCTGGATCAGAGCAGTAGTTAGTGAAAGTGCTAGTCGCTGAGTTGTGTCTGACTCTTTGCAACACCATGGACTGTAACCTGCCAGGCTCCGCTGTCCATGGGATTCTCCAGGCAAGAATACTGGAGTGGGTTGCCATTTGCTCCTCCAAGGGATCTTACTGACCCAGGGATCAAACCCACATCTCCTGCATTTCAGGTGGATTCTTTACCGTCTGAGCCATCAGTTAGTGATAACTAACCGACTAAGCTGGGAACCGGGCTGGTTCTCTGTACCCCCTGCCTCCTCTCTGCTGATCACACGGCCACCTCTGGGGTTTCATCTCTCCCTTTGGTACCTTATTTGTAAATGGTTTGCTTGCACGCCTATGGCCTGTGTGTCTAAGGGCACCCTGAGTCCTGGCAGTGTGTCATAAATGGCTTTTGGAATCCGCCGCCTGCTTACAGCAACTTATATTTTCATAGTGTTTCAGGAATTACTCAAGTACCTGAACCCTAGTCTGCCGCTCTTTAAATCTTTTATACTGTGATTATGCTGTTTTTATAGGAACTAAAATCACTGAATACTGTCACTGATAGCTATAAATCATCAGAGGACAATGTGTTTTTTCCTAGCTAACCACACAAAGCTGGTTGGCCCTGTAAAATTTGTCTCTTTCAGAGAAAAAGGTATTGAGAGTGTTTTTTTTTTTTTTTTCCTTTCTTTCAGGGATTCACGGAACTGCTCCCTATTGATTTGATTAAAATCTTTGATGAAAATGAACTGGAGGTTTGTAAACATTTTACATAAAGGAGATTTTATTTAACTTGCTTCACTGCTGACATTGTAATATGCTCTCATCCACAGTGTCCTAGTGAGTAAGCTTAGGTCAGTTCTACCGCAGGTCTCTTGGGGGCTTGTTTGCTGACTGGGGAGCGGGGAACAGCAGAGGTCGTCACCTGTGCGTTCCTTCCTGGGAGAGGGCAGGTCCGGGATGCGGCAGACAGAGGCCTGCCGCGCTGAGCTGGTTCACCGCCAGGCCTGGCTTGGCAGGGAAACTGCTGCTTCCGGTAGAGCTGGGGTGGCAGCAGCCAGGGGAGGGGGGCACCACCCTGCTCCCCGGGCGGGGGCCGGCTGAGGACTCGGGTTTTCTGCGCACCCACTGTGAGAGCTGAGGGGGCTCATGACCTGAGCATTTGTGAGGGCTCCCAGAGCATAAGTGGCCGGGAACTTGAAGGGGTCGTGTTGAGTGAAGAAGCGCACCAGAAAGCAGCAGGTGCTAGCAGGAGGTGGCTTCATCCCAGGTTGTGCCAACTTCCTGGGGTTGATGCAGAGAGCAAGGTGTCTGCAGAGCAGAGGGACCTTTTCACCTTTGTGTCCAGGGAAGCAGGACGAGGCAGGCTGTGTCTGTGCAGAGGCTGCCGACAGGACTCAGGGGCCGCTTGTCCAGTGAAGCGGCTCCTGGGGACTGGTTTTCCATTCTCCTACCTTCAAATGGAAACGTCCGGGTAGATGATGTCATAGAAAGCCTGTCGAGGAAGCCCTTCGTTTGAAAGGTGGGGAAACTGAGGCCAGGAGAGGCTAATGACCTCACAGGTTTATCCAGCAGGCTCTGAGCACAGTCAGGCCTATGAGCCCGCCTTTCAGGCCTTTGGTTTCGTTTTCCCATTTTCTGCTGGTGCCTCTATGGGAATATCACTCATCTGTCCACAGGAAACTGCCCTGCAGAGGGTTGGAGATGGTGGTTTAGTTGCTAAGTCATGTCAGACTCTTTGCAACGCCATAGACTGTAGACTACGAGGCTCCTCTGTCCATGGAATCCAGGCAAGAATACTGGAGTAGGTAGTCATTTCCTTCTCTCAGGGGTCTTCCTGACCCAAGTATTGAACCCGTGTCTCCAGGTTGGCAGGCGGATTCTTTACTGCTGAGCCACCTGGGAAGCAGAGGGTTAGGCAGTAAGGAAAGTGGACCCAGGCCCGGTGAGGCAGAGAAGCAGTCACAGCCTCAGGACAGATCTGTTCGCCAGGAGGTGAGGTGATGCCCTGAGCTGGTGGATCCGTCTGGGGAAGACACGTTCTTGCTATCATAAAACACAAATTCTGTTGTGGGTGGAGAGGTATTTTCACATAGTGAGACAGATAACCTCTCAGAAGAGCAGACAGCCAGCGTCAAGAGCAGATGTAAACAGCATAAGCAAATCCGTGAGCACTGAGCTGAGATCAGAGGGGCCAGGCAGGCGATCAGTCTGGACTCTTCATCTCCAGCGTGAGACGCGGGGGTCTGTACAGGCATTGGAATCGGGGCCCTCGTTACCTGTCTCTAACTTGAGGCAGCAGGTAGGCTGTGGCACACATATTCCCCGTCAGTTGTTCTTAGAGTTCACTGGATCGTCTGGCTTTGCACGTGACGCGATGCTGGCATTGAGAGAAGGCCTTTTCTCCGTGCGTGTTTCTTCAGCTTTCACGATACACCCTGTTCACCTCTGGTCTGTCTCCTCCAGTTGCTGATGTGCGGCCTTGGCGACGTGGACGTGAACGACTGGCGACAACATTCTATCTACAAGAACGGCTACTGCCCGAACCACCCCGTGATCCAGTGGTTCTGGAAGGTAAGTTCGGGGCCCAGGGCCTGTGCTGCCTTCCAGCGTCCGCCACAGGGTCTGGGGCTGCGTGGCCTGCTGCAGAGGGAAGAGGTCTGCTGAGCCGGACGGAGCCCTTCCTGCTGCTTCTCTGTGACCGGAGTGGACACCTGTCCTCACTTCTCCTGAGTCAGCCACACTGTCTTCCTCGGTCACCTGCTCAAGTGCTTTTGTTTGAGGAAACCGTTGAGTTGGATGACCCTAAGAAGCAGATAGCTGGATTCAAGATATTGGAACAAGTCCTCCAGAGTGTGAATAAGAATGAAAGGCTTCTCAGGACAAATACATGCTTTGGGGCTGGCTTTTCCAAGATGCCATTTTGGTTTAAAAAACCATTTTCTCAACTTTTTTTATGAATTCCAACAACCATTTTGATGTTTACATCTTTCAATCAGAGATGCAAATGAAATCTGATTTACTCTCTAAAGGCCAGTGTTTGTATCCTGTTCATTTTAGGAGAGAAGTGAAATAGTGAGCAGGTCTGAAGAAGAGAGTGTAAACTGACTTTAAAAGAATAATGCCATGGGGAGGGGGGCCAGGGGAAGCACTGGTTATTTACTTATAGAAATAAGAAATCTATTTGAATTGTCTTAATTTCTAAATATCTGTTACTAATAAGATTTCAAGTGCGGCAGAGAAGTAGAGAGAAAAGGAAGAAAGCAGAGTCATCAAATCCTAAAGTCTTAGTCCAGGTCTCACTCAGCTTTGATTTTGGATTTTTTTTTTTTTTAATATCAGTTCAAGTGACTTTGCCAGTGAAGCCAACTAGATTCTTAGAATAATTCAGATAAGTAAGATACACCGGTTATTTCAGAGGCCTAGCCTGGCTTCCGTTTTTCTTTTGCTAAAATGTTATCTTTAGAGAATTTCTCTACAGTCAGAAATCCTGCCTCATAACCTGGGTTACCCTGGAGCTGACACTTTTCAAACTGTGTGTGTTTCCTAATGGCTCGAGAGGATCGTGTGTGTTTCCAATTGGCTCAAGAGAACTGGCAAGCCTCACAAACAGAAACATGAGCTCAGTGCCATCAACAAGTTTGCCTTTTTTTTTTTTTTTAACCACTTATTTTTGACCAATGGACACATGAAGAAAGGGACATTGTGATCCCTTGGTCTCTGATATTAGAGGCCGGTGTTGTGGCCATTAAAAAAAAATGCTTCCCGGCCTTACCCCGTCCGGGTGTAAGACCATCGAGGACTTCCGCCGCAGTGCACACGGGATAAAGGTTTGCCGGTCTGCGTTGCACGGCCTGCGGCGCGTGTTGACCTCTGCCCCTCCCCATCCGCAGGCTGTGCTGCTGATGGACGCCGAGAAGCGCATCCGGTTACTGCAGTTTGTCACGGGGACGTCTCGAGTACCTATGAATGGATTTGCCGAGCTTTATGGTGAGCAGGATACCAGGGGGTCTTGTCCTCCCCTTACCCCATGAATGTTTACCAGGTATCGGCTGTGGCTCCAGAGGACTGTCCCCAGGCCTCTAGCCGAGTGGGTTTTGCCTGGACCCAGTAGACACACCACATGAAGGTGCGGCAGCATGCTGTATCTGCAGCTGTTTGTGTTGCTGTCGTCCTTCAGTCGCTCAGTCGCGTCCAACTCTTTTTGACCCCACGGACTGCAGCACGCCAGGCCTCCCTGTCCATCACCAACTCCTGGAGTTTACCCAAACTCAGGTCCGTTGGTCGGTGATGCCATCCAGCCATCTCATCCTCTGTCATCCCCTTCTCCTCCTGTTTGTGTAGTTACCTCTGTATAAAAGCAGGGGACTGTTTTTACTTTTTGGTTTTGTATTTCCCTGGTGGCTCAGACGGTAAAGCATCTATCTACAATGCGGGAGACCCAGGTTCGAGCCCTGGGTTGGGAAGATCCCCTGGAGAAGAAAATGGCAATCCACTCCAGTACTCTTGCCTGGAAAATCCCATGGACAGAGAAGCCTGGTGGGCTACAGTCTGTGGGGTCGCAGAGAGTCGGACACGACTGAGCAATTACACTGCGCTACTACAGAGAACCATAAGTTTGGTCTTCTCTTTTTTTTCTGTTTTTTTGGTATAATCATCTGAACTTACCACACCCCTCCACAAGGCAGAATTCAGTGCTTCCTGTAGATTAAAAAAATCACTTTCTGCTCTGCATATTAAAGGTCAGGGTATTTCATGCCCCCGCCCGCCCCCGCCCCAGAAGTAGTTTTACATTTAAGCTTGCAGGGCTGGGCTGAAAGGCTGTAGCTTCCGCATGTCCATATGTTGTCGTGCCTGCTCTGTTCAGCTTGGTGCGGTTCTGTCCTGATGGTGACGAGAGTCTGAGGTCTGAGGTGGTGCAGAACCGTGGCTGCCCCTGTTTTGCACACTGTGACGTCACAGCTGCAGAGGGGGTCCTGGGCTCACCACAGGCACTCCCTGCCCGCCCCGCCTTCTTTCCTTCAACCCCTCCCTGTCTCGCTCTGCTGCCTTGAACACTCAGCCTGTTTTCTTTTCCTTTTGTCTAGGTTCCAATGGTCCTCAGCTGTTTACAATAGAGCAATGGGGAAGTCCTGAAAAACTGCCCAGAGCTCACACGTGGTGAGTGACAGAAAACCACCCAGCTGTGACAGACAGACTTGTTTTTTCAAAGCTTAGCCATGGATAATATTGGGCGAGAGGGTCACAAGCTGTGCTCCCTGCCCACTGAGCATTTAGAGTGGGAAATGTCAGTGATGGGGGTGAAAGTGTAATCATACTGGAGCTGATGAAGTTGAACCAGGAGGTGAAAGGGCTGGTATGTTTGATAATGAAGGGTTAAATCCCCCTTCCTGCTTCCCCTGGGGTGTTCCTCCTCCAGTCCCCCTCTTTCCTTAAATATTCTGAGAAGCAAAGATTTCACTGTATCATCTCCCTATGTGGCTGTGACAACACCCAGCCTCTGAGCAGACTGAGTTCTTAATCCAGCCTTAAACTGGTTTAGAACCATGAATGAGATTCCTTGGAGCAACAGGGTCTTTAAAAGACTTTCCATGGCTATCTAGAACCCATGAGTCTCCAGGATTTAGTAATGTGATTGTGACAGAGGAGGGTCACAGGTCTGGCCAAGGATCCCTGCCCAGGGAGGCTTAGCACAGTGGCACTCAAAAGGCCTCCAAGGGACAGGGGCGCGGGTGGAGGGTCGGGGGGAGGGGGGAGGGTCTCTGGGATCCCCGAGGACTCTCTTGAGACCCACAGAGAGGAGGACCTCAGGAGCTTTCATTCTGGCTCCCAGGTCCCCTGGGTTTCCTCCGCCGAGGCTTTGGTTTCTTATTCATAGGAAGCAGGTGGAGGGGGTCCTATGGATGGGCAGCCCCCCAGCCTCCTGCCCCACGAGAAGCTTGGGCTGCCAGAATCGCTGGGCCATCCCGCGCTGCCTGGCGCAGCTTGGAGGAAGGTCTCATTCAGGTGCATTTGTGGAAAATGGGCTGTGCAAGGTTTTTTTGCTTCTCTTCAATTCCGTCGCCTTGCCGGAAAGCACGTTTTCCCCATTTTTCACATTCCGAGAACTCTGAGTGGAATGGATGTGGTCCCTGCCCGTCGGCACCAAGAGAGTAGGCTGAGTCTTGCTAAAACTGGCCGATCGCTGGAGCAGTCGGTGTCCCTGACCGTCTGCCTTTATTCTCAGGGGAGAATGTTTTGGCCTTTTGGAGCTTTTATTCCAGTTTCAAAATGCAGCATGGTTTTCTGGGCTCAGTAGCCTTCCTCTGAAAGGCTGCCAGCGCTGAGCTGAGCCCCAGGATGGTCGGGATGGGGACCGAGCTCCCAGACTCAAAGAGGAGTCACAGCGGCGTCACTGGGCGCGGCCATCTCATCTGGGGCAGGCCCTGCACCTTGACGGCAGTGTCCCTGTGGGTTCTTGGGAAACTTACTTGTGGTCTGAATTCACAGGCTCCCGAATCTCAGAACTTGAAGTCAGGTCTGCCCGGATTAGAATCTCCACACTGACCACTATAGTTAAGCTGCTGCCGTGGGAATATGGTTCCCTTTCTTTCCAGACTCTTGGAAGACAACCAAGTAATTGAGCGCTCATCCCACATCCTACTGTTGAGCCACAGACAGATATCTTGCCGTTGAACGCTGCTTCTGTCTCTGAGTCCGCGTGCTGAGCCGCCACTAAAATACAGGGCCGCCCAGACAAGGCGCTGACTCAGTGTCTCTCGACCTTGGCTGGACATGGGAACCCCCTAGAAAGCATTAAATACAAACACTGGCCCACTCACGGAGGTTTGGACCCAGTTGGTATGGTACGACCAGGGCCATGGGATTGCAGAGCCGCCCGGGTGGTTGGCGAGGACAGGCAGGGTTCAGAATCGCTGCTCATCTTCTGGAAGGACAGAGGCCGACCCTGGGAGGAAGGCAGCCCCGCTGCTCAGCGAGTGTTCCAAGAGGAGAGCGTCTGGTGCCTTCTCCCAGGGCCGCTCTCTCCAGGCCCCGAGGAGGGTACTAGTTCCGCTGACGACCCAGGGCTGGTGGCGTGGGAGTTCCTCTTTTTTCTCTGCTGTGGCTCTCCTCCCATCCAGCCCCGGCTTCTGCTGAAACATAGAAACACAACCACCACGCTTCATTCTTGGTACGCTGTGAACAAACTTCCCCGCGACGACCATAGATGTGGCTAAATAAAATCTAGCCATATGTGTTTAATCTCTTCCATGTTTGATGAAAATATAAAATACACAATGAAGCTTTGAGATTAAAACCTGATTTCCTAGGAGAGCGAGGGCTTGGCGGAGCTGGCTCTTTCACATATAATTGTGGAGTATCTGGCATGAAGCGGCTTCATTCCTTTGTTCTATCAAAGGTCACTGCTCATATATTTAAAATTCCTCTTTACTAAGCAGCACAGACCCACCTAGAAATAATCTCCTTCAGCCCACACATCTTCCGCACAAGGCTTACCCCCTGAGGGTAAGAAGGCCACACAGCTGGTTGGTCGCAGGCCAGAGCCAGACCTTCTCCTGACATCAGAAGTAATGGCAACCCTGAGCACTCACTGTGCTCCAGGCGTCGCCCTAACAAGCGCCATGTGTGAACCTATGACACCATCACAGCGGTTCTAAGAGGTGGGTCCTGAGAGTCCCCTCTCAGCAGTGGAGGAACCGATGCCCCGAGAGCTGACAACATCCCAAACCTCAGCTCTTCACACTCCCCGACTTGCTTCTCTCTCCCCCCCATCATGCCAGTATTTCTCAAGCTTGAATAATCTATGGACCTTCTTTAAAATGGCCACAGACTCTTGAAGCCCCTCAGGATTGCAGGCCCTGGACTATGAAATACCAGCTTAAAATCAAGACAACAGCCGCCTCCTGGGAAAAGGCTCTTTTAAGTGTAGCTGCAGAGTGGGATTCTGTCTTTGTCGCTGGTGAAATGACGTTTGAGGTCGTTATCACGGTGAAAACCAAACGTTGAAGACTTCTTTCCGTCTTAATCTTTCAGGATTCCCGAGTTCCTGAGCCTTCTGGTTTGGGAGACACAGTGTTCTGCTCTGCTGTGTATTTCGATGTTAAAAAATCTCAGAGCTCAGTGTGTCTTATCAGACACTCAGCGGTTGTTAAAGGGCCCACACTGCTCATGCGTCCGGGTCTTACTGCTGACAGTCGTTGGCTTTAAAACACAGGGAGATGCTCTGCTCATCCTTGGAAACCTGTGCCAGTGCTGAGAGCGCGCAGCTCTAGACGCTGAGGCAGCCTGACCATATCCGGGCCCTGGAGCCAGCCTGGGGCGGAATCGGGCTCTGCCACTTACTGGGTGACCTTGGGCAAGTTCCCTAACCTCTCTGTGCCTTGGATTCCTCTACAAGTAGGGATGCAGCATCATCTACCTTACAGGTGGATGCTAGGACTCACTGAGGTGATCGAGGAACAGCACTTTGGTGGCTCAGCTGGTGAAGACTCTACCTGCCACACAGGAGATGCAGGTCCAGTTCCTGGGCCGGGAAGACC